>NW_023503268.1:0-50594 GCF_009873245.2 Balaenoptera musculus
AGCCAGGTCATGGAAGCAATGTAAATGCCCATTGACAGATGAATGGATAAAGAAGATGTGGTACATATTTAAAATGGAATATTACTCAGCCATTTAAAGGAATGAAATTGGGTCATTTGTAGAGATGTGGATGGACCTAGAGACTGTCATACAGAGTGAAGTAAGCCAGAAAAAGAAAAACAAATATCGTATACTAATGCATATATGTGGAATCTAGAAAAATTGTACAGATGAACTGGTTTGCAATGCAGAAATAGAGACACAGATGTAGAGAACAAACATGTGGACACCAAAGGGGGAAAGTGGTGGGGGGTGGTGGTGGGATGAATTGGGAGATTGGGATTGACATATATACACTAATTTGTATAAAATAGATAACTAACAAGAACCTGCCATAAAAAAAAAGAATCCCTGGCCCAATGCCCAAGGCTCTTGATCTTCTGACCTCATTACTAACTTTTGCAAAGTTTTCATTTAAAACAAAGTGGCATATTTCACCAGCCTCTTATTATGAATTCAATTTTTCTGCCCTCATGCCATCTTTCATGCTCCCTCTACAGCCCCCCTTTCACTGCAACATACACGATATACCATGCCTCATTTTTCCATTTATTTAAATAATAACTAACCCTGAAGGCATTGCCCAGCATATACCTAATGTATATTTATTTATACTAGATCTCAATAATAGCAGCTATCATGTATTAAGAGTTTATTACATGCTAGACTCTATGCTTAATACTTTGCAAGCATTATATAATCTTTAGCCTGTGCTCTTAAACATTAACTCTACTGTTGCATTTCATAAATAGTCTCTGAGTGCTTAAAATGTTATGGTTAAATAAGTCAAGGCATCCACAAGTCAAAGTGGGAATGAGAGAAAAAAGAAATGTCAGGGTGAGTGCTAGCACATAAATTATCAATAAATATTTGTTGAATGAATGAGGCTCTCACAAGTGTTATCTCCTCCATGAGGCTTTCTAAGACCACTCCAGGTCACAGGGCTCTATTTCTTGTGAAACTTTTCATAGAATTATGTCTGAGCTCACTTGTTCAGCAGATAGCTAGCTATTTCTCCTTGGGAAAGCTCTTATCTCATTTCTGTGACTTTAGTTTTACTATATTTGTTTCTCCCTTCCTCCTTCTACTTGAAATCAGACGGTGTATCATATGAACAGCAAGAATTCCTCTTTTTGTTGATTGGGGTTGATATTGATATACATAAAATGAAATTTCTGTTTGTTTCTACATTGCATCTTGGGAAACCAGCTGGATATATTGTCACTACATTTTATAAGTATGTGTTTCAAATTTATTGTAAGTGTAATGGATTGAGAGTAGGGGAATGACATAATCTGATTCATGCTTCAAAATTTTTCCTCAAGGAATTCTGATTCCAGGTAGGATTGAGGAAATATATGCCAGCCTTTGTCTCCAATTGAATATAACTATAAAACCTGGAAAGAATTCATGTGCAGTTATTTGAGAACTATGAAAAGTAAATATCAGCAGAGGAAGACTGCCAGAAATCAAAGTAACACTGAACTAGTTGCAAATTTACCATTTTTCCTCCTCTGGAATCCTCTGGCCTTAAGTCAATGCAACTTAAAACCTAAAAGTGAGCACTGTAGTACAGACAGAGAGAGACATAGGAAAAAACACTCTACTCCTGGATCAACGAAAGAAAATGGGAGCTTTTAGAACTCAGAGGGAAGAAGAAATTCCCTGGTTCTTTTTTTCTTTCCTTTTTCTCCATTTCATCATGCCCCAGCTCACAAGCTCCTCAGTGGCGGAGAAGGTAGCAGTGAATGCGAATGGCAACAGGAAACCATAGGATCCAAATCTATGAGAAAACAAAAGTCTGTGCTCTGTTCAGTGGAGCTGTGATGCCAAGAAATCCAGGGCAAATTCCATTGATTATCCTACATGCTCTCAATTCTCCTGTTGGTTGGACCTGGGTGCATCACAATCACAGAATTGGGCAGTTTGAGGATGGGAGACAGAAAAGGCGAGACCCAGGGAACCAGAAAGCACTAGGGAGATAGCAGATAAGAAGTATGTGAAAATGATCCCATAAAAAGGTTTTTGAACTCCTGGGCTCAATCCTGACTTGCCCATGCATGTGTTTTATTTCCATTAGCATAATACAGATTTTGAGAACTGAGATAATGAACAGACCACAGTCCAGGTTCTAGACTGACCACTGGGTGGTGCACACATAGGACACATACAAATAGCACCGCAAAGCCTTTGAAAACTAAACTGACATTGCAACCGCAGCCTACAGAAAGTGGGTTGGAAATTGCGGCTTGAACTAAACAAGGTCAAGTGTCTGCTTAAATAAAATGTCAATCTTTTCCATAGGATTTAAACAAGATCCAGAGTCCCACAACAGAGTATTTAAAATGTCCAGGTTGTAATCCCAAATTACTAATATACAAAGAACAATGAAAATCTCAACTCACATGGGAAAAGAAGCAAACAAGATGGCACAGACATTGGATTATGTAACAAAGCTTATATTATAAAAATGCTTGAAAAGAGGACTTCTGGTTTCAGTTCCAACATGTAAAGAGCTTAGAAATGGTCACTCCCACCCTCACAATAAGAGTTGAACAAACTGAAAATCAATGACTTTTCTTAGATCTATCAGACAGTTGAGGTGACAGGACAAATTGCTATCCCCAAATCTGGAGAGATAGGGACCTATCACAGCTTACCAGGAGCAGATCACAGCTTACCAGGAGCAGAACCTGCTTGAGCAAGGAAATGGGAGGAATACTTAAATGGTAATTTCAATGAATTGCTAGAGGTTCAGTGTGGACTATCCTGAGAGATACACAAAACATACAAAGAACTCTTAAAACTCACCAATAAGAAAATAAACAACTGGACTAAAATATGGGGTTAAGACCTTAACAGACACCTCTCCAAAGAATAATAACATATGTTAAATAAGCATATAAAATGATACTTCACATCATATGTCACCAGAAAAATACATATTAAAACAACAATGAGAAACCACTATACACGTATTATAATGGCCAAAATCCAGAACACTGACAACACCAAATGCTGGAGAAGTGTAGCATCAGGAATTCTCATTCATTGCTGATGGGAATGCAAAATAGTACAGCCAGTTTGGAAGATAACTTGGTGGTTCTCACAAAACTAAATATACTCTTAACATATGATCCATCAATCTTCCCCCTTGGTATTTATTCAAAGGAGTTGAAAATTTATGTCGCCACCAAAACCTGCATCTGGATGTTTATAGCAGCTTTATTCATAACTTCCAAAACTTGGAAACAACCAAGATGTCTTTCAGTAGGTGAATGAATAAATAAACTGTAGTGCATCCAGACAATGGAATATACTCAAGGTAGATATCATTACTCCCAATTTACAGATGAGAAAACTGAGGATTGATGAAATGACATGTCCAAGGTTACACAATTATCTGGAAGAGTTGGTATTCTAACTCAGGTCTGTCAGATGCCAAAAGCCTGTGCTCATTCTATTGTACCTAGCTCAGAAAAGGAGTGGTACAATCAGATTCATTTAAAGATTTATTGACTCCAGAATTTTATAATTTTCTAAACATTTTTATTAAATTATAATGTGTATACAGAAAAGCACATGGGTAATAAGGTAATAAATAATCACATAGTGAACCTACCCATGTAACCAAAACTCATCAAGAAGCAGAACATTATCTTCCCCCTATTCCCCAGCCCCAAAAGGCCTCCTGTGCTCTTTCCAGCCACTGTTACTGACCAACAAAAACCACTATCCTACTTTGATCACCATATATTAATTTTGCCCATTACTGAACTTTATAGAAGTAGAATTATCAATATATAACATATTATTCTATGTCTTGTAGCTTTTGATCAACATTTTTTGCGGTCCATCCATTTATTGCTTGCAGGTATAGGTCATTCATTTTCATAAGCAGTGCATTATTACATTGTATGGCTATAGAACAATATATGTGTCGATTCTACTATTGATATACGGAGTTTGGAGCTATTACAAATGCACTGCTATAAACATTCCTGTGCATGTCATATGGAAATGTGATTACATTTTTGTTTCAGTAATCTTCATTGGGTAGTTGGAACTGGTGACAGGACAGAGAGGGATGGAGGTAGAGAGAACTGTTGCAAAAGATCAAGCATAAGCTATTCAAGCTAAAGAAAAATATGATAATGGTGGGACTGGAGAGAAAGAAGTAGAACAGAAAGAGATAAAAATGCTTAGATATAGAGATCAATTGGTGCTAGGGAATAAAAGTGACAGAAAAGTTTGAATCCATTTAAAGAGGAAAGAAAGTTGGGTGGGAATATTCATCAGCACAGGGAGTCTACATTTGTTTCAGTATTACTGAGATATAATTAGCATATAACACTGTATAAGTTTAAGGTGTATAGCAGAATAATTTGATTTACATATATAGTAGTCCCCCTCATCTGCAGATTTGCTTTCCATGGTTTCAGTTACCTGTGGTCAACTGGTCAGAAAATATTAAATAGAAAATTCCAGAAATAAATAACTCACAAGTTTTAAATTTCATGCCATTCTGAGTAGTGTGATGAAATTTTTTAAATTCAAGTATAGCTGATTTACAATACTATATTAGTTTCAGGTGTACAGCAGTGATTCAGTATTTTTACAGATTATACTCCATTAAAAGTTATTATAAAATAATGGCTACAATTCCCTGTGTTATACAATATACTATATATATTGTTGCTTATCTATTTTATACATAGTAGTTTGATCTCTTAATCTCTTAACCCGTCTTGTCCCTCCACCCTTCCCTCTCCCCAGTGGTAACCACTAGCTTGTCTTCTATATCTCTGAGTCTGTTTCTGTTTTGCTATATACATTTGTTTGTTTTATTTTTTAGATTCCACAATAGGTGATAATATATAGTATTTGTCTTTCTCTGTCTGACTTATTTCACTAAGTTTAGTATGCTCTAGGTCTGTCCTCATTGTTGCAAATGGCAGAATTTCATTTTTTATGGCTGAGTAACATTCCTTATATACCATATCTTCTTTATCCATTTGTCTGATGCACCATCCAGCTTCCTCCTGCCTGGGATGTGACTCATCATCCCTTTGTCCAGCGTGTTCTGTCTGTTGGTCACTTAATAGCCATCTCAGTTATCAGATCAACTGTTGAGGTAATCACAGTGCTTGCATTCAAGTAACCTTTATTTTATTTAGTAATGGCCTCAAAGGACAAGAATAGTGATGCTAGCAATTTGGATATGCCAAAGAGAAGCCATAAAGTGCTTCCTTTAAGTGAAAAGGTGAAAGTTTTTGACTTAATAAGGAAAAAAGAATCATATGCTGAGGTTGCTAAGATCTACTGTAAGAACAAATCTTCTATCCATGAAATTGTGAAGAAGAAAAAAGAAATTCATGCTAGTTTTGCTGTTGTACATCAAACTGCAAAATGTATGCTGATAGTGCATGATAAGTGCATAGTTAAGATGGAAAAGACATTACATTTATACAACAAGATATTTTCAGAGAGAAAAAAAGAGAGTGAGACCAGCCACATAACTTTTATTACATTATGCTGTTATAATTGTTCTATTTTATAATTAGTTATTTTTGCTAATCTCTTACTGGGCCTAATTTGTAAATTAAGCTTTATCATATGTATGTATAGCAAAAAACACAGTATATATAGGTTTCAGTACGATCCATGGTTTTAGGCATCAACTGGGGATCTTGGAACAGTATCCCCCAGAGATAAGGAGGGACTACTGCATTGTGAAATAACTGTCACAATAAGTTTAGTTAACATCCATCATCACATATAGATTTTTAAAAAACAACAATGAAACAAAACGAAAAAAAATTTTTTTCCCTGTGATGAGAACTTTCAGAATTTACACTCTAAATAACTTTCATATATACCATACAGCAGTGTTATACATTGTACACAATGTTGTACATTACATCCAAGTACTTATTTCTCTTATAACTGGAAGTTTGTACCTTTTGACTACCTTCCTCCAATTCCACATCCCTGTCCCCTGCCTGTGGTAACTACAAATCTGATCTCTTTTTCTATGAGGTTTTTTTTTCTTTTGGTTCTGCATATAAGTAAGATCATACAGTATTTGTCCTTCTCTGTCTGACTTAGCATAATGCTCTCAAAGTCCATCCATGTTGTCACAAATGGCAGGATTTCCTCCTTTCTGTGGATGAATAATCCATTGTGTGTGCATGTGTGTGTGTGTGTGTGTGTGTGTGTATGTGTGCATAACAACTTCTTTATCCATTCGTCTGTCGATGGACACTTAGGATGTTTCCATGTCTTGGCTATTGTAAATAATGCTGCTATAAACACAAGAGTGCATATATTTGGATACAGTGTTTTCATTTTCTTTGGATATACATCCAGAAGTGGAATTACTGGACCATGTGGTGTTCTATTTTTAATTTTTTGAGAAACCTCTATATTGTTTCCCAAAGTGGCTGTAACACTTTACAATCCCATCAACAGTGTACTAGGGTTTCCTTTTCTCCACATCCTCACCAGATTTGATAACTCTATTTTTTCTTTGATGCTAGCCATTCTAACAGGCATGTAGTGATATCTCACTGTAGTTTTGATTAGCACATCCCAGTGATTAGTGATGTTGAGCATCTTTACATGTACTTGTTGGCCATTTGTATGTCTTTGGGAAAATGTGTATTCAGGTCCTTTGCCTATTTTTAATTGGATTATTAGTTTTTTTTGCTGTTGAGTTGTATGAGTTCTTTATATATTTTGGATATTAACCCCATATCAAATATATGGTCTACAAATAAGTTTTTCCCATTCTGTAGGTTGTCTTTTCATTTTGTTTATCATTTCTTTTGCTGTGCATAAGTGCTAGTTAGTTAGTAAGTGTTAGCATGGTATATTTTTCTCCATCCATTTATTTTTAATCTTCATGTATCTTTATGTTTAAAGTGGGTCTCTTGTAGACAACATATAGCTGAGTTGTGTTCTTTAATCTACTCTGATAATCTGTCTTTTAACTGGTGAATTTAGATCATTGATATTCAAAGTGATTATTGAGAGTTGTGGCCAAACTTTTGGAGTAAGAAGATACTGAGCTTACCTCCTTACAACGGGCATACTATAACTATTTACAGAGCAACTATCTATGAGAACAAACTGAAGACTGGTAGCAAAGATCTTCCACACTTAAAGATATAAAGAAGGAACCACAACAAGATGGGAGGAAGGGATAGAGATGCACTATAGTCAACACCCACACCCCTGGGTAGGTGTCCCACAAAAAGGGAGGATAATCACAACTGCAGAAATTCTACCCAAGGAGCAAGGGGGTTCAAGCCCCACATCGGGCTCCCCAGCCTGGGGGTACTGCACCAGGAAGACAAGCCCCCAGAATGTCTGGCTTTGAAGGCCGGCAGGGTTTGTGTACAGGAGAGCTGGAGGGCTGTAGGAAACAGAGACTCTGTTCCTAAAGGGCACATGTAAACTCTCACATATTCCAAGTCCCAGTGCAGCAGCAGTAATTTGAAAGGAATCTGAGTTACACCCACTTGCTGATTTTGGTGAGCCTCCTGAAGGGCTGGAGGCAAATGGGACTCACCCTGGGGACACAGACATTGTGGAAGCCATTTTGGGGAGCTCATCCTACCACAAGGACACTGGTGTTGACAAACACAGTTTTGGAGTCTGTCCTCTAGACTGTTAATGCTGGGGGCTTACCTGCCACCAGCAAACTGGCACCAGTCCTGGGCCCCCTTGGCCCTGTAGCCACCTACCTCCAGATCTACTTGGCTGCACAACCAGATGAACCAGGACCTGACCCTGCCCACCAATGGGCAGGCAGTCCAGCATGAGGCAGGGCCTGAAAGCCAACTGGGCCAGGGGCCAGCCACACCCATCTGTGCACTCACAGTAGATGGCCCCACTAAAATATAAGGGCCCATATAGCCCACATAGGGGGCACCCTTAGAGCATACAGCTCTGGTGACCAGAGGGGAGTGTGCTGCTGAGTGCAGTAGAACATATCCTACATAAGTCCACTTCTCTAAGATCAGCAAATGTAACCAACCTACGTAACACATAGAAATAAACACAGGAACTTAGGCAAACTGAGATAACAGAAAAATAGGTTCAAAACAAAGGAACAAGACAAAATCCCAGAAGAACTAAGCAAAGTGGGGATAAGCAATCAACTCAATAAAGAGTTCAAAGTAATGATCATAAAGATGATTAATGAATTCAGGAGAAGAATGGATGAACACAGTGAGAAATTTAACACAGAGTTAAAAATATAAAGAAGAACCAAAGAGAGCTGAAGACTACAATAACTGAAATTAAAAATACTCTAGAAGGAATCAAAAGTAGATTAGATGACACACATAGAGGAACAGATCAGTGAACTGGAAGACAGAATAGTGGAAACACCCAGCTGAACAGAAAAAACAAAAAGAATTGAAAAAAATGAAGATAGTTTAAGAGACCTCTGGGACAACATGAAGCTTACTAACATTTGCATTATAGGCATAGCAGAAGGAAAAGAGACAGAGAAAGGGGCAGATAACTCACTTAAAGAAATAATAGATGAAAATTTCCCTAACCTGTGGAAGAAAACAGACATCCAGGTTGAGGAAGCACAAAGAGTCCCAAACAGGATGAACCCAAAAAGGTCCACACCAAGACACATAATTAAAATGGCAAAAATTAAAGATAAAGACAGAATCTTAAAAGTAGTAAGAGAAAAGCAACTAGTTATGTAGAAGGGAACTCCTATTAGACAACAGCTGACTTTTCAGTGGAAATTTTGCAGGCCAGGAGGGAGTGGCATGATATATTTAAAGTGATGAAAGGGAAAAACCTACAACCAAGAATACTCTACCTGGCAAGGCTATCATTCAGATTTGAAGGAAAAATCAAGAGTTTTACAGACAAGCAAAAGCTAAAAGTGTTCATCACAACAAAACCAGCTTTACCATAAATGTTAAAACCACTCCTCTAAGCAGAAAAAGAAAAGAACACAACTAGAAATATGGAAATTATGAAAGGAAAAAATCACATTGGTAAAGGCAAACATACAGCAAAGATAGTAAATCAACCACTCATAAAGCTAGTAGGAAGGTTAAAAGACAAAAGTAGTAAAATCATCTATGTCTATAATAAGTAGTTACAGGACACACACATGCAAAAAGATGTAAAGTATGATATCAAATACATTAAATATGGATGGGGGAGTAAAACTGCAGGGTTGCTAGAATGCGTTCAAACATAAGAGGTCATCAACTTAAAATAATCATGTATATATAAATATAGGTTGTTATGTATGAACCTCATGGTACCCACAAACCGGAAACCAGCAATAGATACATACACAAAGGAGAAAGGGATCCGAACATATACTAAAGGTAGTTTTCAAGTCATAAGGGAAGAGAGTAACAAAAAAGAACTACAAAACCATCCAGAAAACAGTTAACAAAATGACAATAAGAACATACCTATCAAGAATTACTTTACATATAAATGGACAAAATGCTTCAATCAAAAGACATAGAATGGCTGAATGGATAAAAAAACAAGACCCATATATATGCTGCCTACAAGAGACTCACTTCAGATCTAAAGACACACACATGCTGAAAGTGAGGGGATGGAAAAAGGTATTTCATGCAAATGGAAACAAAAAGAAAGCTGAGGTAGCAATACCTATATCAGATAAAATGGACTTTACGACAAAGACTGTAACAAGAGACAAATAAGGACATTACATAATGATAAATAGATCAATCCAACAAGAAGATATAACATTTGTAAATATATATACAACCAAAATAGGAACACCTAAATACATATACCAAATATTAACAGATATAAAGGGGGAAATTGACAGTAACACAATAATAGTAGGGGACATTAACATTTCACTTATATCATGGACAGATCAGCCAGAGAGAAAATCAATAAGGAAACACTGGCCTTAAATGACCTGTTAGACCAGATGTACTTAATACATATATATATAGAACATTCCATCCCCAAGCAGCAGAATATACATTCTTTTCTAGTGCACATGGAACATTCTCTAGGATAGATAACATGCTAGGCTCAAAACAAGTCTCAATAAAGCTAATAAAATTGAAATCATTCAAGCATTTTTCCAACCACAACAGAATGAGACTAGAAATCAAATAAAAGAAAAAAACTGCAAATAATCCAAACATGTGAAGACTAAACAATATACTACTAAACAATCAATACGCCACTGAAGAAATCAAAGAGGAACTCAAAAAATATCTGGTGACAATTAAAAAGAGAAACACAATAATCCAAAAACCTATGGAATGCAATAAAAGCAGCTTTAAGAGGGAAGTTACAGTGACACAAGCCTACCTCAAGAAATAAGAGAAATCTCAAATAAACAATCTAACCTTACACCTAAAGGAACTAGAAAAAGAACAACAAACAAGACCTAGTAGAAGGAAACTTAGTAGAAGGAAAAGAAATAATAAAGATCAGACCAGAAATAAATGAAATAGAGACTAAAAAAAAAATAGAAAAGATCAATGAAACTGGTTCTCTGAAAAGATAGACAAAATTGATAAACCTGTAGCCAGACTCATCAAGAAAAAAGAGAGAAGACCCATATAAATAAAATCAGAAAGGAGAGAGTAGTTACAACCAACATCACAGAACTACAAAGGATCATAAGAGATTCCTAAGAACAATTATATGCCAATAAAAATGGGCAACCTAGAAGAAATGGAACAATTCTTAGAAATGTACAATCTCCCAAGACTGAAGAAATAGAAAATATCAACAATTACCAGTAATGAAGTTGAATCTGTAATTTAAAAAAACATTCCCAGTAAACAAAAGTCCTGAACCAGACTACTTCATGTTTGAATTCTGCCAAACATTTAAAGAAGAGTTAACACAAATCCTTCTGAAATTATTCCAAAAAACTGAATAGGAAGGAACACTTCTGAACTCATTCTACAAGGCCAATGTCACCCTGATACCAAAACCAGACAAAGACACCACAAAAATATAAAATTACAGGCCAGTATCACTGATTAATATAGATGCAAAAATCCTCAACAAAATATTAGCAGTCCAAATTCAACAGTACTTTAAAAGGATAATACACCATGATCAAGTGGGATTTATTCCAATGATGCAAGGATGGTTCAATATCTGCAAATCAATCAATGTGATACACAACATTTACAATAGAAGAAAAATTGTATAATCATCTCAATAGATGAACTTTTGACAAAATTCAACATCCTTTTATGATAATAACTATCAGCAAAGTGGTTATAGACAGAACATCCCTCAACATAATTAAAGCCACATATGACAAGCTCACAGCCAACATCATACTCAATGGTAAAAAGCTGACAGCATTTCCTCTAGGATCAGGAACAAGAGAAGGTTGCCCACTCTAGCCACTTTTTCTCAACATAGTATTTGAAGTCCTAGTGACAGCAATCAGACAGGAAAAAGAAATAAAAGAAATCCAAATATTAATGGAAGAAGTAAAACTATCACTGTTTACAGATGACATGATACTATATACAGAAAATCCTAAAGATGCCACCAAAACACTGTTAGAACTAATAAATGAATTCAGTAATATTGTAGGATACAATTTAATATACAGAAATCTGTTGTGTTTCTCTAGGCTAACAATAAATTATCAGAAAGAGAAATTAAGAAAACAATCCCATTTACGATTGCATAAAAAAATAAAATATTAATACCTAGGAATAAATCTATGCAAAGAGGACTTGCACTTGGAAACCTATAAGACACTTATGAAAGAAAATGAAGATCACACAAACAAATGGATAGATACACTGTGCTCATGGATTGAAAGAATTAATATTGTTAAAATGACCATACTACCCAAGGCAATCTATAGATTTAATGTAATCTCTATCAAAATACCAAAGGCATTTTTCACAGAACTGGAACAAGTAATCATAAAATTTGTATAGAAACACGAAAGACCCTCAATAACCAAAAAATAATCTTGAGAAAGAAGAACAAAGCTAAAGGTATCACAGGCCCTGATTTCAAACTATACTACGAAGCCACAGTAATCAAAACAGTATGGCGTTGGCACAAAAACAGACACATAGATCAATGGAACAGAATAGGGAGCCCAAAAATAAACCCATACACCTATGCTCAATTAATCTATGACAAATTAGGCAGGACAGACTCATCAATAAATGATGTTGGGAAAACCAGACAGCTACATGTAAAAGAATCAAACTGCTTTCTAACACCATACACAAAAATAAACTCAAACTGGATTAAAGACTTAAATGTAAGACCTGAAACCATAAAACTCCTAGAAGGAAACATAGGCTGTACGCTCTTTGGCATCCATCTTAGCAATATGTTTTGACTATGTCTCCTCAGACAAGGGAAACAAAAGCAAAAATAAACAAATGGAACCTAATCAAACTAAAAAACTTTTGCACAGTGAAGAAAACTATCAACAAAATGAAAATGGAGCCTACTGAATGGGAGAAGATATTTGCAAAATGTATATCTGATAAGGGGTTAATATCCAATATATACAAAAAATTTACACAACTCAACATAAAAAAACCTAGTAAAAAATGGGCAGAGGACCTAAATAGACATTATTCCAAAGAAGGCATACAGATGGCCAAGAGACACATGAAGAATACTCAACATTACTAACCATCAGCGAAATGCAAATTAAAATGACAATGAGATACCACCTCACATCTATCTATCAGAATTGCTATCATCAAAAAGACAACAAATACAAGGTTTTGCTAGGATGTGGAGAAAAGGGAGCCATCATGCACTGTCGGGATTGTAAATTGGTGCAGCCACTATGGAAAATAGTATGGAGTTTCCTCAAAAAGTTAAAAATAGAATTACCATATGATGTAGCAATTCCATTTCTGGGTATTTACCCAAAGAAAACAAAAACAATGATTCCTAAAGTTATATGCTCTTCAATGTTCTTTTCAGTATTATTTACAATAGCCAGGATATGGAAGCAATACGTGCCCATCAATATATGAATGGACAAAGAAGATGTGTTATATATTATAATTGAACATTACTCAGTCATAAGAAATGAAATCTTGCCATTTGTGACAACATGGAGGGTCCTAGAGGGTATTATACTAAGTGAAATAAATCAGAGGGAGAAAGACAAATACCACAAGATCTCACTAATATGTGGAATCTAAAAAGCAAAACAAATGAACAAACAACAAAACAGAAACAGAGTCATAGATACAGAGAACAAACAGGTTGTTGCCAGAGTGGAGGGGCTTGTGGAGGTTGGCAAAATATGTGTAGGGGAGATACAAACCTCCAATTATATAATGTGTTATGGGGATGTAATATACAGCATAAAATGTATTGTCATTAATATTGTAATAACTTTGTATGGGGACAGATTGTTACCAGACTTATAGTCATGATCATTTCATAATGTATGCAAATGTCAATCATTATATACTACACCAGAAGCTAATATAATATTGTACATCAACAATATTCAATTAAAAAATCAAAGTGATTATTGATATGGTATTATGTACTATATTAATTACTATTATTGATCTGTTGCCTTTGTTCTTTGTTCCTATTCTTGTCTTCCACTCTTTTTCTGCCTTTTGTTGTTTTAGTCGAGCATTTTATATGATTCTTTTTTCTCTCCTTTCTTAGCATATCAGTTATACTTTTTTAGTGGTTGCCCTAGAGTTTGCAATATACATTTATAACTAATCTAAGTCTACTTTCAAATAACATTTGTATCTCATAATAACAAAATAATCCTTCTTCCTGTCTCTTGTATCATTCTTGTTATTCATTTTACATATAAGCATACATAAGTATATATATAAGATATATACATTAGCATATATAATTGATACATTGTATCTATTTTTTATTTTGAATAAGCTGTTACCTGTTGGATCAATTAAGAAAAATAAAACTTTTAATTTTAGCTTTATTTATTCCTTCTTTGATGCTTTTTCTTTCTTTATGTAGATCCAAGATTTAGACCTATATTATTTACCTTCTCTCCATAGAACTTCTCTTAACATTTCTTGCAAGGTAGATCTACTAGCAACAAATTTCCTCAATTTTTTTTTTTGTCTGAGAAAGTCTTTATTTCTCCTTCACTTTTGAAGAATAATTTTGCTGGGTACAGAATTCTAGGTTGGTAGTTATTTTTTCTCAACACCAAATATTTCACGCCACTCTCATCTCACTTGCATGGTTCTGAAGAGAAATTGGATGTAATTCTTATCTTTGTTCCTCTATAGGTATGGTGTTTTTACCCCTTTGACTTTTTTTAGGATTTTTCTTTATGGTTTACTTTCTGGAACTTGAAAATGATATGCCTAGGTATAGCTTTTTGGACATTTAACTTGCTCAGTGTTCTTTGAGCTTCCTGCATCTATGGTTTGGTGTCTGACATTAATTTGGAGAAATTCTCAGTCATTATTGTTTCAAATATTTCTTTTGTTCCTTTTTGTCTTTCTTCTCCTTCTGATATTCCAATTCAAAAGTTGTTCTATAGTCCTTGGATATCTGTTCTGTTTTTATTCAGTATTTGTTTTCTCTTAGGTTTTTGAGGATTCTATTGGTATATCCTCTAGCACAGAGATCCTCTCTTTGGCCATATCCAGTCTACTAAGGGGCCCATCAAAGGAATTTTTCATTTTTGTTATAGAGTTTTCTTATATCTAGAATTTCTTTTTGATTCTTTCTAGGATTTCCATGTATTTGCATGTATTCTTGCATGTTGTCTACTTCATCCATTAAAGCCCTTAGCATATTAATTACAGTTGTTTTAAATTCCCTGTCTGGTAATTCCAACATCCTTTCCATGTCTGGTTCTATTGCTTGCTCTGTCTCTTCAAACTGTGTTTTTAATTTTTGACTTGCCTTGTAATTTTTTCTTGATAGCTGGACCTGATATACCAGGTTTAAAAAATGTTGCAAATAGGCCTTTAGTAATGTGGTGGTGAAGTGTGGGGGGAGGGGAAGCATTCTATAGTTCTATGATTAGGTCCCAGTCTTTTAATGTGCCTATACCTCTGGACTTTGAACTTCACGAGTGTTTCTCAGTCTTTTTTTCCCTCCTTAGGTAGGAGAGGATGGCTAGAGACAGCTAGATTTGGATATTTCTCTTCCCCTGAGAAGTTCTGATAATACTCCAGCAGGTTAGGCTCTGGTTAATTAGGTTCCGCTGAGGGTAGGCCTTGTTAAGAACAGTTCTCTGGTGTATTTCAGAATGGTTCCTTTTCCCTTCCCTCTGCTGGAAGCCTGAGGGGATTTTCTCTGATAATATGGAAACTGGTTGAGCTCCTGGAGGTAAATCCCACAATACTGTGGGACCCTACCACAACTGGGTCCCCATGGAGTTTTTAACTTTCGGAGTTTTCTGCGCTCAGACTCCAGCAATTCGTCAATTACAGTTCAGAACTTCCTACGCGGGCACTGGTTCCCTGGTGCTTTCTGCTGGTGAGTCTCTGCTGCAATAATCTGTGAGAGCCTTTATTTGCCTGTCTCTCTAATGTTGGCGGCAAAAGTTTGCCTTGTGTCTTCATTTCTCTTATGGATCCAAGAAGATTTGTTGATGTTTCGGTCTGTTCAGCTTCTTACTTGTTTTAGGATTGTGTGGCAACTTCCCAGCTCCTTACGAGGAACCAGAAGCAGGAAGTCCAATTATTATATTTTTAAATTCCAGGATTTCCATTTTCTCAGAAGCAATAGTTTCGGAGTTCAATGTTTGATATTTGTTCTGACCCTAAGAGGGCTCCTCACAGCTGTCTTATCCCCCAGTTCTGTCCTGCAAACTAGCCTGCCCACAGCCTAGACTGTATCTTTATTAAAATCCTTGAACCTCCTCCCAGTCCTCCCAATTGCTTTTCACTGCAACCTCCACTGCTCTTGAGACTTTCCTTAGGCTTGTACATCTTCAAGCTCTGTTGCAAACAGAATCATTTCCTTTGGGAAGAGATCAGGATCTATCTGTTTTATGGTTTGCTTCTTCCCCCCACCCCCCAGGCAAAATCCCTGAGCCAATGCTCTGGAGCTAGTGAGGAAATGGCAAGTTTCTCTCTGAGTAACACTCCCACTCCAGGAGCTGATCTCTTGGTGGATGGGGGCAGTTAGTAACCTGAAATCCTCTTGGCTTTCCTCTCCTGCCATGTAATTACCACTTAATGAGGCAGGGAAAGGATGATGAAGACCGCAGCATTCTCAGCATGCCTCATCAAGGCAGAGTCTCCATGCCACGAGTGGGGGTTGGGTGGAAAAAGTGAGATACCACTTTTTGACCACAGTCACCCAGGATTTAGCCTTAGCAACAGGTACCTGAGGGCAGGATGAGAAACGCTGAAGTCTTGCTTCTCGTGGGAAGAAAGCCCTCTGATTGGGAGCTGGGGGAGAGGGAACCCTTTGTTATCAGCTGCAGAAGTCTGGAGTGCAGTTACTCACCTTGCTGTGCTGGGAGGGGGATGGAGGGTGTGGTCTTGGTTCAAATACCACAGATTCTCACCTTTTTTACTGAATTTTTGCAGCTTTTCTTGAATAGATGTTTCTTCATTTGCTGTTTGCCCTTAGGACCATTTCCAGAGACTTAAATTATTGTTTTTAAAATACTTTTCACCAGTTTCACTGGGGAGTGGTCTGGAAGTCAATCTCCACTGAGGAGTTTTAAGCTTGATAATGACATGGTGAGGTTTGAATTTCCTTCTAGTCATTTAGTGTAGGATAGATTAGTAGGGAGAAAGGGTGGAAATTCAGGAAGACCAGTTAGGCGATTGTTGTCATGTTCTAGGCCTGAGATGAAGAAGCCTAAACTAAGGCAATAGAAGGGGGAGAGGGGCTAATAAGTTAGGATTGAAAAGGCTCAGGGATATTGAGTAGCTTAGAAAGAGAAAGAAGCCAAAGATGATCTCCAGGTTTCTGGCTTGGGTGACTGGTGACTAGTGGTGCTATTTTCTGAGATAGGGAAGACAAAATGTAAAGTAGACTTTGGACAGTGGGAATTGATTGAGAATGTAATTGTTGAAATGTGTTAGAGGTGTCTGTTGAACATCCAAGTAGAGTTGAATTGTCGATTGTGTACATAGGTCTGGAATTGAGAGCATCTGGGCTGCAGACATATGTTTGGGAGACAGTCACATGGGAGCAGTGGTGGGCTGGAGCCAGCTTGTAATGGCTCATGAGAGACTGCTAAATTTTCAGGGATTTAATGAGCTGGTTGTCAAACATAACAGTTATTTAAAATTAAATTATATAAACTTATAATTAAATAAATTTATTAAAAACAAAAGTAAGTACTCAAGACTCACCACTTCCTATTTATTTTATTATTTTCTATGCTCTTGAGGTTATTTACATTTTTGGATTTGTATGGTGGAAATGTTATATGATGGTATGCTATCTTGTATCTCTTCCCATCTCTGTGTTCTGTTGGTAACTCGAAATCCACCATGGTGGAAGTATTTACACAAGGGAAATTAGCAAATACTACAAAGCAAGAAGTTGTTTTTCCCTCAGAGAACCAATGGTTAAATATTTGCCAGCACAACAATGCGTGGGAGCCATTAACAGAGAAGCGTAATTAAAATTATGTGAATGGATGTGATCACCCAGGTAGAGTAAGTACAGAGTGGAATGAATTGGACTAGGAAGAGAAGCTTCAAAACCTCAAATCAGAATCCCCCCTAATCCCCTCAAATCCTCAAACCGGTAAAAGAAAAAAAAAAAAAAAAGGAGGAAAGATACACTTTTCTCACTATGTAGCTAAGGCACCCAGTCAGGAAGGCAAAGTGTTAGCAAGTTAGGTTAATCTGTCTCCTGGAGACCAGGCAGAGAGTAAGAAATGAGCAAGTTGCCTGGGCAAAAATATCCTACCCTGAAATCCAAGTCTTGTTAAACTAAACTATAAAAGAAGAGGAATGCCTGCATTGCTTAATTGGGCAGGAGGGGGGAGGGCAGCTGGGAAGAGTCTTCACAAAAGAAAAACAGCTAGCAACATGACTCCTTTATTCACACATTTATACATCTCCACAAGGACTTATTGAGTACCTTCTAGGTTCAAAGCATAGCCTAGGGACTGAGAACACAGAGTGGGTAATATGTCCAGATATGAAGTACTGGAAAGTTGTGATGGTCAGAGAAATCTTGGAGGATGTGGGGTTTGAGCTGAAGGTTAGTTAAGAAGTACCTGGAAAGAAGAGCCTGGGAACTCTTCAAAGAAAATGTAACAGAAATAGGAAAGGCCCAGAGACAGCAATAATACTACTTAATACTTAAAGAATTTTTACTCTGTGCCAAGCACCATTCTAAGAGCTTTACGTGCAATATCTCATTTAATCCTCAAAACAACCCAATGAAGTAGAGACTATTATTATTACAATTTTATAGATAAGGAACCTGAGGCCACACCACAGGAAAGTGGCTGAAATGGCATTATGAATCCAGACAGTCTGGTTCTAGAGCCTACGTCTTAACTAATACCCTATTTACCTCCTGGAGTGTCCAGGATATTTTCATGAGGGTGTGTGCTGATAGAGGCCCACATGGGGTAACCATGAGATAGGAGAGTTTGATAGGTAAGGAGGGAGCCAACCTCAAAGGGTCTTGTATTCTAGAAACACTCGCAACAATTGTAGAACAAGCATGGCCAACCCAGCTTTAAACCCTGAATCTGCCATTGATTAGTTATGTGACACAGGACAAAGTCAGTGGTGGCCTCCATTTCCTCACCTTTCAAATGGGTATGTCAATGCTAATTCTGTTAGGTTGCCATGAAGATTAAATGAATAAAAGTTTATAATGTATCCAGCACAGGGTAGGTCAGCATTAATAGAGGCTATGAGTTTTACTTTATGACTTGTACAGTACACAACAGAGCTTTCAAAATAATTATTTTAAAGTTTTTTAGTCAGTGAGTCCTCAAAGGCCCATCAAAGTAGAATTTCTAGTGAAAACATTCACTTAAAAAAAAATCGTTTTCTTCTCCTGGTAGCTTGTGGCTCAGACTACTGAAAACCCTACAGCCTTGGGTTGCTGGTGCCTTCCAGTTGGCAAGTATGACCAAAGACTGGCTTAGGCTAGGGAAACTGCCCCACATGTGTACCCACCCTTCCTAGGGGTAGTGATCCCTCTGGGGGTATTACCACTGGGGTGAGGACAGCTAGAAAGGAAGGAGGCTATAGCTCAACTTCTCTTATTGATATTGATCCATATGTCACTGCTAGACTCTGGAGATGTCTGCGTTTCCCCATCCCTTTCATCTACACCAGTCCAGTTCTGGAAGATAGGAGTGAATAACTGTGGAAACGCATGGCCCAGGGACCCTGGTGGGACTCTGACCTCCTTTTATTTCCTTTTACACCCTCTTTCCTCTCTAATGAAGTGTCATTTTATTTTTGGGGTCTCCTAAGGAAACTCTTAACTTGCCAAATATCTTCCTGGAAATGCAGTTGTTAGAGGTGCATAATTGGAAGCATGACTAGGATTAGCTGCTATTCTCAAGAATCTTGAAACTGTAAATCCTGGTAGTCAGGACTCAAAAATCAGGGAGGGGAGAAGGAGCAAAACCTTTTACTTTTCATGTGTCTGCAAATATCTTAATGTACAGCTGTCACCTAAAATAGAAAACCAAAGAGTTTGCCCCATTCTGGATTCCAAATGTCTGCCATGGGATCTGAAGCACTTCTTAAAGATGACCTCTAACTGGAGTAGAGTGGATTCTTCCCCCTGGGGTTCTGTCTGCAGGCTGTCAAGTAGACCTCTGCTGACCATCTGCAGGAGGGGTTGGGGGAGTTGCACCATTTCCTGTTCAGGCCATAATGACTGCCTTATCCAGCAGGCAAATGAGCACAAATGGTCTCAAATTTCAGAATATTCTCTTTTCTCACAGTGGTCCTGGGGCAGGTAATTCAGATCAGAATAGGGCACCTCAGACCAAGTTGCCTCACCTTTACTACAGTGGCTCAATAATTCTGCTGGCTTTGTCTCTTTCCCATGATTCCCTAAGAGGGCAGTAGACTCTCCAGAGTATCCTAGGAGTTGGATTAAAAACTAAGACAGGAAGACAGGATGAAAATTAATGGCAGTTGCTTGGCTAAAGAAATTCTTGGGCCCAACAGGGAGTGTGATGGAGGAGTCTGAATCAGACATTCTTGACTTTTCTCTTTCTCTCACACTTCACAGCTACTCTTCCCTTACAACTGGGTCTACCTTCAAATTTTCTCAAAAATTGGCCACGTTTTTATCCTTTTCACCACTACCATTTTGTTCTAAGCCACCATTTACTCACTATAGCCTCCGTACTCACCTCCCTATTTTCCTTACAACAGCCAGAGGGATATTTTCAATTCTCAAGTCAGATCATATCACTCCTCTACGCCAAATCCTCCAATGACTTATTAGCTCATTCAGAGTAACAGTCAAAGGTCTTTTAATGGCCTACAAATCCCTGCATGATTTGTCCCCTCTTCATCTCTATAATATTAGGTCCCACTACTTTGCCTCACGCTCACTCTGCTTCAGCCACACTTGCTTCCTTGCTGGTCCTTGACATAAGCAAGCTCTGCCTGAGAAAATCTTCTCCCAAATACGCAAATAATTCACTCCCTCACCTCCTTCAGATCTTAATTAAAATAATGTCCTTTTTCAGCGAGACCTTCCCTGACTGCTCTGTTTAAATTTTCAGTCACCCCTATACTCCTTTTGCCTCTTCCTTGTTTTATTTTTCATGTAGCATTTATCAACTTCTAATATACTACATTTATTTTGCTAGTTTGTTTATAGACTGTCTCTCCCCTACAATATCAGCTTCATTAGGGCAAGGATTTTTGCTTTTTTAAAAAACTGTGTATCTTTAGCACCCAGCACAGGGCCTGGCATTAGGTGCTCAATAAGTATTCATTAAATGAATTTTCTTAAAATATGCCCATGGTTCAGGAAAATGTTCCTTTCCCTAGTTGGTTCTCAGTTGCCCCCACTGATAACATAAGGGGGTTGGATTGGGAGATCTCTCAGGTCTTTTGCATCTTTAGGACTAAGTTCAGAAATCTGGGTAAAAGCACAGTCTCTAGAGCCAGATTTCTTGGGATCTCTCACCTGCTACCTTCAGACAAGCTACTTCACCTCTCTTGGGCCTCTTAGTTTTCTTATTTGAAAAATGAAGATGATAAAAATAGACCTTGTCTCCAAGGGTTGCTCTGGAGATTAAATAAGATCATCCTTATATAAGCACTTTGACACAGCGCATGACATTCAATAAACATTAACTATTGCCTTTAGGATGATCATTAGCAAGTAGCCACGTTAGCAGCCTTCCTTAGGCTCAAAACCAGCTTCAGTCACTGATGGTATGGGAAAAAAAGGAAAACACCCTCCATAACAGAAAACTCACCTGAGTTTCATATGCAGCTCATATGAGACTCATATGCATACAGCTGGCCTCATCCCCTTCCCCCACCCCATTACTAAGATAGAAGAACAGCTTGTTCTCTTGTAACCTGATGTCCCTGGATAAGAGAGGGGCGGGGAGAGAGGCAATGTGTGATTGCCATTGCTCTATCTCATTCTACAGAGAAGCAGCCCAGGGGGCTTGTTCACAATCACCCAGAAACCTGGTCGTGGGTGGTTTCAACCAGGGTGTGTGGAATACGTGTGGTCCCAGGCACAGAGGTTGTGCTATGAAGGCAGAGGATGATGTTCAAAGCCATCATCAGAAAACATGATTTAGACGGCTGGCCTGGTCTTTGGGGCGGGAGATGTGTGGGCTTCTCAGAGTAAGGCATGTTGTGGATAGGCTACCAGAATGGAAACTAGAAAGGATAACCAAAGAATAAGCCTGTTAGTAATGATGATAACATTAATAATAGCTTACATTTCTTGTGTATTTACCATGTTCCAGGTGCTTTATATATGCTTTCATTTAATTCTCCAATCAACTCAGTGATTCTCAACCTTAGCTGCACATTGGACAACTTGAAAAACAGTATCAGGGCCCAAGCTCCACTGCACCAATTAAATTAAAATTTCTGTCAAAAAATATTTTTTAAAAATCTCTCCAGATAATTATAATGTACAGCCAGGATTGAGAACCATTACATGAGGCATATATATAACATAGACATTTTACAGGTGAGAAAATTTAAGTTCAGAAAATTTGCTCCAGGTCATCCAGTTAAGAATCAGCACTAGGCTATACTGTCTCATATTCAGTACTACACACTGTGTACCACCCGGGAAAGGCTTGAACTCAGAACTTGGGGCCAGAACTCAATTTTAACAAAACAGGTGCATTGTGATGGGGCCAGGAATAGCTGGGCTTAACCCCTTGCATCACATGGACATCCCAGGGTCAAGTCTGGGATGACATACTCCAGAGACTGGTCAAGCAGTGTCATGGGCAACTGCTGCTGTTTAGGGATTTCTTTCCTTAGTCAAGATCGTCTCAGTATTGACTCAGTCACCTGCCCTAGTTATATTAGCACAAAGGTATCCAGCTGCCATTTACCTCCCCAGCTTCCTCTGCCCATCAGATCCAGGCTGCATGCAACAGCAGCAGTGACATTAGGTGATTATTTCCTTAGCATGGTATGTATACCACTGGAGGGTCACAAGATGATTTCAGAGGTAAAAGGATAAGCATTTTAAAAATTTCAATAGTTGGGGCTTCCCTGGTGGCGCAGTGGTTGAGAGTCTGCCTGCCAGTGCAGGGGACGAGGGTTCGGGCCCTGGTCTGGGAGGATCCCGCATGTAGCGGAGCGGCTGGGCCCGTGAGCCACAACTACTGAGCCTGCACGTCTGGAGCCTGTGCCCCGCAACGAGAGGCCGCGACGGTGAGAGGCCCGCGCACTGCGATGAAGAGTGGCCCCCGCTTGCCACAACTGGAGAAGGCCCTCGCATAGAAACGAAGACCCAACACAGCCTAAATAAATAAATAAATAAATAAATAAATAAATAAGTCAGGAGCTCTTTAAAAAAAAGAAAATTTCAATAGTCATCTTAATGTAACTGAAATATGTATTGGAGATATGTATATGTATATACATACAGCCCATGATTCCACAGATACTGCTTAGAACAAGGCTAAGTTGATTTAAAATATTGAAAAGTGACTTGAGTTAAAGAAAAATATTAAGTAAATAATAACTGTAGAGGTGGTTTGCACAAGAATATGGTTCCAAAATTCAGAACAAGATAGATGAATGGCTGAAGAGGAAAAAACACTGTTTAGAGTCATTTATCTGTTCACTCAATCATTTATTCATTGAACAAACATTTATTGGATAACAAGTATGTACCAGGAATCATGTTAGACACAATATAGATGAATAAGAAATGGTTCTTGCCTTCAAGGAGCTCACATAGAAGTAAATATACAACAGCAATTCAATATAAATAAGCAAAGAGCATAGTGGGAGTATATGAGGGTGGGCAGGTTAAGGAGACAGGGACAATGGGGATTTGAGAAGATTTCCAAGAAGAGGTGACTTAGCCATGTAAGTAGGAGAGGGAGAGGATGCCAAGTTGAGGGCATTAGGAACAAAGCACAGAAGTGAGAAACAGTAGCATGTAAATGTGTAATGGTTGGTTAAGGGGGTAAGGATGAGAGAGGGATTGATTATTCAGTTACTAGAGTGTAAAATACAAGGTGGAGAAGTGGAGAGAGAAGTCTGGGAAGATCTGCTGGGGCTGGATTATTGCACTCCATGAAAATGGGTTTGAGCCTTATTCTTTGGACAAGCTTGGCTTTGTAACTAGGCTAGAAGAGTAGATATTCAAATCCTGGTCGTTACTTTTTTTTTTTTTAAACTGTGTGTTCATAGGCCTAGTTGTCCTAATCTTTCTTTTTTTTTAATTAAAATTTTTTTTTATTGGGGTATAGTTGTTTTACAGTGTTGTGTTAGATTCAGGTGTACAGCAAAGTGAATCAGTTATACATATACATATATCCACACTTTTTTAGATTCTTTTTCCATATAGGCCATTACAGAGTATTGAGTAGAGTTCCCTGTGCTATACAGTAGGTCTTTATTAGTTATCTGTTTTATATATAGTACTGTGTATATGTCAATCCCAATCTTCCAATTTATCCCTACCCCCCTTACCCCCAGTAACGATAAGTTTGTTTTCTATATCTGTAACTCTATTTCTGTTTGGTAGATAAGTTCATTTGTACCCCCTTTTTTTTTAGATTCCACATATAAGTGATATCATATGATATTTGTCTTTCTCTCTTTGACTTACTTCATTCAGTATGACAATCTCTAGGTCCATCCATGTTGCTACAAATGTATTTCATTCTTTTTGATGGCTGAGTAATATTCCACTGTATGTATGTACCATATCTTCTTTATCCATTCCTCTGTTGATGGACATTTAGGTTGCTTCCATGTCCTGGCTATTGTAAATAGTGCTGCAATGAACATTGGGGTGCATGTATCTTTCCGAATTATGGTCTTCTCCAGAAGGCATACAGATAACTAAAAAGCACATGAAAAAATGCCCAACATCACTGATTATTAGGGAAATGCAAATCAAAACTATTGATACAATGAGGTATCACCTCACACCCGTCAGAATGGCTCTCATCAAAAAATCTACAAGCAATAAATTCTGGAGAGGGTGTGGAGTAAAGGGAACCCTCCTACACTGTTGGTGGGAATGTAAACTGGTCCAGCCACTGTGGAGAACAGTATGGAGGGTCCTTTAAAAACTAAAAATAGAGCTACCATACGGTCCAGCAATCCCACTCCTGGGCATATATCCGGAGCAAACCATAATTCGAAAAGATATATGCCCTACTTTTTCTGAGCTTCAGTTTTTTCATTTGTCAAGTGGGAAAATTAATAGTTCTTTAGCATTAATTGTAGAGGGTTAAATGGGATATCATTTATAAATCATTATCCAAAAATGATGCTTGGCATACAAAGTAAGTCCTACTTCTTGACTGTTCTTCCCTGGTTTTCCTCTTTAGAGATGTCCGCAGCATGTGTTTATGAGTCTGTATTACCCTCTCATTTGTCTCCATATTCAACAAACTTTTAAAGAACACCTGCCATGTAGAAGACCTTTCACCTATTTTATTTCACTTAATTTTCACAACAGTCCTGATGACAGGATGACTGTGTGATGAAAAGTCAAGTGAAAATGGCAGGGCTGCTATACCACCCCGACTTCAGCTAGAGCAGCTATGCTTTGCTTTTCCCACAACACTTAAGGTGCAACAGATGCCACATTTCTTTATTTTCTTTCATAGATGAAAACCATCAATAACTGTTTGCCTGAATATGTAGGAGGAAAAGGAGCTGAAAACATACTAGGAATTTGCTCCAGTCACCTCTGCTAGGCTGTGAGTCTGGAGGCATTGTTGGTATTTTTCAGAAGTTAGGTGTTTTGTCCCCCCAGATTCCTTTTTTCTTTAATTTGGTAAAAAACATATAACATAAAATGTACCATCTTAATCATTTTTAAGTGTACAGTTCAGTAGTGTTAAGTATGTTCACATTTTTGTGAAATAGATATCCATGTTATTTTTTAATCAAAAGTAATACTATATTAATGTGTTAATTTTGTGGTAATTTGCTGGTGTGTAAACTTAAAATTCGTTCACTTTTCTGTATTTGTGTTACACTTCAAGAAAAATTTTTTCTAAGTGATAATATTGAATAAAACACCAGTGAATGTCTCAGTTAATTTATTGGTGAATAACCCAGTTGGCTGTAGAAATGAGAGATGAAGTTAAGTTTCTTAAACGTAGAGCAAGAACAATAATTTTTAAGTGCTCTATACAATTTATAAAAAGAAAGAGATTAGTTCAATACTCAGACATCTTAACTAGCATAAAAGAGAATAAAGAGGTCTTCTGGTCCAGATAAGATGGCATAGAATCATTGCTCTCTGCTCCTCCCCACTAGGTATAACTATAAATCCTGGAAATAAACCCCTTTGTTCTGTGGTCCTTGAGATTCCCTTCCCCACTGAGAGATACTGGATAGCCAGGGAGTCTTCTGCAAGCGGGATCCCTCTAGAACAAGTGACCCAACCTGGAAGCTTCTTTGTAACCATGGTCCTGAGAATCCCCTCCCCAACACAGACTGGCCAGGCTGCCCTGGGTGGAGGGATCCAGCAACAACAAGTGGCCCAAGTGCAGGAAGTGTTCTTCTTCATGGAGACTCCCTTTCCCCACTTAGAGGCACCACACAATCTAGCCTGGGGAAGCAACTTCTGCCTCCACAAGCCGAACCAGCACAGACCAATGGGAGCCCAAGAGGTACCAGATAATCCAAGCCAATCAAAGCACAGCAAAGGCTCTGAAGATTAAACTGTTACTGGAATCACAGAACACAAAAATCGGCTAGGACCTACATGCTAAAACTAAACAAGGAGACTGCCTGCTAAAGTGGAGGATTTACATAGGACTAGACTTTCCTAACGCAATAGCCAAAATATCTAGGATACATTAAAAAATCACCTGTCATACCAAGAACCAGGAAAATAACTTTAAAAGGAAAAGACAATTGAATGACGCCAACACGGAGATGAATCATATGTTGGAATTATCTGACAAAGATTTTAAAGAAGCCATTATAAAGATGCTTCAATGAGCGATTATGAGCATGCTAGAAACAAAAGAAAAAATAGAAAATCTCAGCAAGGAAATAGAAGCTATAAAAAAGAACCAAATGCAAACTGAAAAATATATTAATAGAGAAAATATCTCTGGGTAATTATGCTGAATAAAAAAAAGGCAATCCCCAAAAGTTATGTACAGTATGATTCCATTTATGGAAATAAATTTAAAAGACAAAATCATAGATATTGGGAACTGTTTAGTGGTTGTCAGGACTTAGAGTTTTGGTTCTGGGGAGGGTTGAGAGAGGGAAGTGGGTATGGTTATAAAACGGCAAAACAAGATTTTTGTGGTGATGGAACTATTCTGTATCTTGACTATGATGGTCGATACACAAACCTACACAAATGATAAATTGTATAGAACTAAATATATACTTAAATGAGTACAAGTAATACTGGAGAAATTTGAATGAGATCAGTGTATCATATCAATGTCAATATCATTGTTGTGGTACTGTACTATAGTTACCATTGGGGGAAACCAAATGAAGGGTCCACAGGATCTCTCTGGATGATTTCTTACAACTCCATGTGACTCTATAATTATCTCAAATTAAGAGTCTAATGAAAAATAAGATAACTTATGTTTTAAATGCTTAATTAAAATAAAATTGATTCTCTGATTTGTGAAATAGAGAAAAATAGAATTTTATTGTAACTGTGGTCTTGCTTCATTTTATGTTACTGTTGGTGTTGGGATAAACTTTGAATACAGAAGCTTTGTTATTATAAGTACAATTTTGAAAGTTTCATGTTTGAGCAACTTTGAGGTACACAAACCTAAAGATTTATTGCAGAACTAAGTGTAGCTTCAGAGTTAGTATAATATTTAGAAGCCAAAACAGTATTGGTTTTTAACTCATGTATTAGGCTTATTAGATAAACTGCCATATATATCCATTTTTTAAAGTGCAATAAAAATCTAAATGGATTAAATTAGAAAAATTAATATGTCCTATTTGACTTTCCACTCAGCAGTGTTGGCCAGAAATCCAATATCAATTGCTTTGTGGGATCCTTTCATCTCCCTTCGATTATATCAGAATCTTGGGGCTTAGGCAGTCCAGGAGGGCCTGGTAATCAGGCTCTGGCAACAAAGATCTCATTGTTCCTCTTTCAGGCTAGTGTGTGCCCTCTCCATCTTGGCAACTCATCCCATCTCCATGATGAATTTAGATGAACGTTCAGTGTGTATCAGAATCACCTAGGAGCTTGTTAAATATGCTACAACCTTGGATTTGTTCCAAACCTCCTGGTTCCATGTTTTGTTTATTAATCCATTCTAGTGAAAAGAGGAAGAGAAAGGTATTTGGACATTAACTTAGTAGTATATTACCCTGCCGCGCACATAAAAATTTTATTTGAATAAAAGGGGGGGTGGTACTTCCCTGGCGGCACAGTGGTTAAGAATCCGCCTACCAATGCAGGGGACACAGGTTCAAGCCCTGGTCCGGGGAGATCCCATATGCCACGGAGCAACTAAACCCATGTGCCACAACTACTGAGACCTAGTTCAGATACTCATTATTTGAACACAACTACTGAAGCCCACACGCTACAACTACCGAAGCCCACATGCCTAGAGGCTGTGCTCCACAACAAGAGAAGCCACCACAATGAGAAGCCCATGCACTGCAATGAAGAGTAGACCCCGCTCGCCACAACTAGAGAAAGCCCCCGCACAGCAACGAAGACCCAAAGCAGCCAAATAAATAAATAATTTATAAAAAGAAAAAAAGGGGGTGATCCAATGCCAGAGAAAGCTTGAAAAACATCAGTCCTGATAACGCTAAATATCCGTTTGAATGTAGTGTACTCTTTCTAGTGGATGTTTGGTTGTCTGGCTTAGGGTTTAAGCCTAGCAACCAGGGTCCCTAGGACCCTGAAACGTAAAGATTAGCTGAAAATATTGTTGGAGGAAGTGCTTCACAACTGAGGAAGTGTAATTTTAGAGGTATCTTCAAAATATTTTAACAACTGGTTTAGCATGGGCAATAATCAATCAGAAGAGACATTAGTGCTAGAGCAGGGTTCTGGGAGCCCCTGTTGGGCTGGATCGTGGAGAGGTCTGACAGAATCTTAGGGAAGGGCGCAGAAGAGTGGTGGAAGGAGTTGGAGAGCCTCAGTACTAAATAGCTATTTACTGGCTAGTATGAAAATATTTCAATATTTTTAGCAATCAGTATGACTGAAATACTGCATACTAGCTTCATATAAGACCTGGATATATTTATCATTTTCTTCCTCTCTGATGGGGCTACTTGCATACTCTTTGCCATTTTGAACAGTCCTAAGAGGATTTCTGAAAAAAACATTTCCTATCCTGAGGTTACTGTAGAGTTTGTCTTTGTTTGGGTCAATTCAGCCTGGGATAACACTTGGCTAGGTGTTGAGGACACTGAGTATCAGCTCTTAAGAAGCTTATACTCAGAGGTGGGGGAATATAAACAAACAATGATCATAGAGTGTTACAAGTGCTATGATAGAGGAAGGGATTCCTAGACCAGCCTGGGGTTGAGGGTTAAGTTTCAGACTAAGCTTCCTGAATGAGATTGTTTGAACTGAGTTCTGAAGCAGAAATAGAAATTACCCAGATGAAAAGAGTTAAGTAATAGAAGGCTGGGGAGAGAACATTTCAGGCAGAGAAAAAAGTGTGGTGTGAACAGGGAATTCTGAACATAGGTCTGTATTGATAGAACATGAGATGAAGGACAGGAGACATTGTTGAGGTCTGGATCATGGAATGCTTGAATGGAATGCTAAGGAGCTTGGAATTTATCCTGTACTTACTGGGGTGCCATTGAAGAGTTTTCAGAAGGGTACTAACATAATCATATTTGCCTTTAAGAAAAATCAATCTTGTTAGTAAGGCTACTATATTGTACAGTGTGAATGATGTTACCTGGAGTTATGCAATGTGGCAGCCCTGCTTGGTAGCATTATGAAAGATGGGTTTGAAAGGATAAGACTAGAAGCAGGACAACTTTTAAAGAGGAGAATTGCAATATTCTAGACAAAAGATAATGAGTATCTGAACTAGGGCAGCAGTAATGAAAAGGAAAAGATGATTCAAGGAAAAGGTAGAAAGTTAAGGTGGCAGGTCCTGGCAGGATTGGATGTAGAGAGGGAGTGACAAAGAGAAATGAAAGATGGTTCTCAGGTTTCTGCGTTGGGTGACTGGATGTTACCATCAACTGAAGATAGGATACCAGATAGAATATGAGAAAGGTTCAGATAGGAAAGACATGAGTGCAGATTTTGACAGAGAGGTAGAGTTGTACAGTGGGCAGTTGAATATATGTCAGAAGCTTAGGCAGGACCAGCTACATAATTTGCAAGTACCACTGCAAAATTAAAATGCAGAACCACTTGTTCAAAAATTATTAAGAATTTCAAAGGAGGGTGGGGGGGGTGGTATGATGAATTGGGCGATTGGGATTGACATGTATACACTGATGTGTATAAAATTGATGACTCCCTCCAGAAAGCAGGCATACAGGGAACTTTCCTCAACATAATAAAGGCCTTATATGACAAACCCACAACCAACATCGTCCTCAATGGTGAAAAACTGAAACCATTTCCACTAAGATCAGGAACAAGACAAGGTTGCCCACTCTCACCACTATTATTCAACATAGTTTTGGAAGTTTTAGCCACAGCAATCAGAGAAGAAAAAGAAATAAAAGGAATCCAAATTGGAAAAGAAGTAAAGCTGTCACTGTTTGCAGATGACATGATACTATACATAGAAAATCCTAAAGATGCTACCAGAAAACTGCTAGGGCTAATCAATGAATTTGGTAAAGTAGCAGGATACAAAATTAATGCACAGAAATCTCTTGCATTCCTATACACTAATGATGAAAAATCTGAAAGTGAAATTAAGAAAACACTCCCATTTACCATTGCAACAAAAAGAATAAAATATCTAGGAATAAACCTACCTAAGGAGACAAAAGACCTGTATGCAGAAAATTATAAGACACTGATGAAAGAAATTAATGATGATACAAACAGATGGAGAGATATACCATGTTCTTGGATTGGAAGAATCAACATTGTGAAAATGACTGTACTACCCAAAGCAATCTACAGATTCAATGCAATCCCTATCAAACTACCACTGGCATTTTTCACAGAACTAGAACAAAAAATTTCACAATTTGTATGGAAACAAAAAAGACCCCTAATAGCCAAAGCAATCTTGAGAAAGAAAAACGGAGCTGGAGGAATCAGGCTCCCTGACTTCAGACTATACTACAAAGCTACAGTAATCAAGACAGTATGGTACTGGCACAAAAACAGAAATATAGATCAGTGGAACAGGATAGAAAGCCCAGAGATAAACCGACGCACATATGGACACCTTATCTTTGACAGAGGTGGCAAGAATATACAATGGAGAAAAGACAGCCTCTTCAATAAGTGGTGCTGGGAAAATTGGACAGGTACATGTAAAAGTATGAAATTAGAACACTCCCTAACACCATACACAAAAATAAACTCCAAATGGATTAAAGACCTAAATGTAAGGCCAGACACTATCAAACTCTTAGAGGAAAACATAGGCAGAACACTCTATGACATAAATCACAGCAAGATACTTTTTGACCCGCCTCCTAGAGAAATGGAAATAAAAACAAAAATAAACAAATGGGACCTAATGAAACTTAAAAGCTTTTGCACAGCAAAGGAAGCCATAAACAAGACGAAAAGACAACCCTCAGAATGGGAGAAAATATTTGCAAATGAAGCAACTGACAAAGGTTTAATCTCCAAAATTTACAAGCAGCTCATGCAGCTCAATATCTAAAAAACAAACCACCCAATCCAAAAATGGGCAGAAGACCTAAATAGACATTTCTCCAAAGAAGATATACAGATTGCCAACAAACACATGAAAGAATGCTCAACATCACTAATCATTAGAGAAATGCAAATCAAAACTACAATGAGGTATCATCTCACACTGGTCAGAATGGCCATCATCAAAAAATCTACAAACAATAAATGCTGGAGAGGGTGTGGAGAAAAGGGAGCCCTCTTGCACTGTTGGTGGGAACGTAAATTGATACAGTCACTATGGAGAACAGTATGGAGGTTCATTAAAAAACTAAAAATAGAACTACCATACGACCCAGCAATCCCACTACTGGGCATGTACCCTGAGAAAACCATAATTCAAAAAGAGTCATGTACCAAAATGTTCATTGCAGCTCTATTTACAATAGCCAGGACATGGAAGCAACCTAAGCGTCCATCAACAGATGAATGGGTAAAGAAGATGTGGCACATATATACAATGGAATATTACTCAGCCATAAAAAGATATGAAATTGAGTTATTTGTAGTGAGGTGGATGGACCTAGAGTCTGTCATACAGAGTGAAGTAAGTCAGAAAGAGAAAAACAAATACCGTATGCTAACACATATATATGGAATATAAGAAAAAAAATGGTCGTGATGAACCTAGGGGCAAGATGGGAATAAAGACACAGACCTACTAGAGAATGGACTTGAGGATATGGGGAGGGGGAAGGGTAAGCTGTGACAAAGTGAGAGAGTGGCATGGACATATATACACTACCAAACGTAAAATAGATAGCTAGTGGGAAGCAGCCACATAGCACAGGGAGATCAGCTCGGTGCTTTGTGACCACCTAGAGGGGTGGGATAGGGAGAGTGCGAGGGAAGGAGACGCAAGAGGGAAGAGATATGGGAACATATGTATATGTATAACTGATTCACTTTGTTATAAAGCAGAAACTAACACACCATTATAAAGCAATTACACTCCAATAAAGATGTTAAAAAAATTTTTTTTAATTTTTAAAAAATGAACCTGATACACACTTGAAAATTTCAGCTGGGTTAAAATCCTGAGTTGTCTTTTTCCTACATAGTAAATAATCTATAGGAGGAATGAACATTAATTGATGATCTCTAAAAGAAAGTACTAAAATTTCCTTTCAAGAATATCATAAATATAAACTTTCCAAAATATAACTGTCTTTGCTTCCCTCAACCCATGCCGTCTACCATCCTTGATATGATTGCAATGTTTAACTTACTTTTACATGTCTCTGTCTGATCATTATAATATTTTTCTACCTGTCACTCCACCACCACCCCCACCATGATGTGAGAATTGGTGTGAGTTATTTGGGGAAAGTGGGTAAATTTCCATAGAATAGTGGACACATGATACTACAAGTTTTTTCACCTTGAAATATTAAGCCATGAAATAAAAACAATTGACTGTGAATTCCAGTTTTCTACTTCCTGTGTACATATGTATATGGCCTTTATGTTTTATAGTGACTTGTATTATTTGGTGTAAAAATGTTGTTTTGATTGTTATTAAACTAATGTAGCATTTATGTTCTTTTTAGAATGTAACACATCTGATACCAATTTTATTGGTGACAACTATAACCACATCATAAAAATTTTATGCCTCTTTTGCTGCATATTTATTTTGCTTCCATTTACTCACTCTTATTTTGTATTTATTAAGATAATGGAGGAAAAAGAGGACATATGGCTGTTGGCAATCTCAGCAACTCCATGTTACTTACATTGTTCAATAAACCTAATAATCTTCATGGACTAAAAAAAAAATTGATGACTAATAAGAATCTTCTGTATAAAAAAATAAATAAAATGAAATTCAAAAATTAAAAAAAAAAGAATTTCAAAGCAGTAACAATAGAGCATTAAACCAAGTGCAGGATCCTTCTAAGCATGTGGCCCTATGACCTTCCACAGGATGCATGAGGCCAGTCCTGAACTTAGCAGAGAAGTCAGGGTGTTTGGTATGGATTTGGGGATCATTGCCTTATAGGTGGTCTTTTAAATCCTGAGAGTGGGCAAGATTAGCTAAAGAGAACTTTCAGAGTGAGAAGAGCAGATAAATTCCAGGGAACACCAACAGTTAAATAATAGAGAGAGGAAAGAAAACCTTCAGTGGCAACTGTGTACACAAGAGAGGTAGAAGTTAAGAGAACAGATTTTGGATTCAGACTGCCTAGGTTCAAATTCTACCCCTGCCACTTTATCTTGATGACCTTAGGTACCTCCATTTCTTTACTTGTAAAAAGATATGACAGCAATAGTATCTATTTTATAAGGTTGTATGAGGATTAAACAAGTTAATATATGTAAATGCCTAGAAAGTTGCTGAGGACATAGAAATATATATGACTGTTAGCTATAAAATATATTTCTTCTTAGTAATAGTAACAGAAGCAGAAGGAAATCCAAGAAAGAGCAGTGTCCTGGAAGCCAAAGAGGGAGAGGATTTCAAGGAATGTGGTTACTAATACCAAATACAATAGAAAGGGCCAAAAAAGATGACACCTGAAACTTAGCCAATGATGATTAAGAAGGAGGTCATTGTTGAACTTAAAGAGGGAGGGGGCAGTAAGACAAAGTGTGGAAACCAGATTTCAATTGATTGAAGAATGAAATGGAGAGAGAGTGTGTGTAAATTAACTTTTTAAAGTTTGTGAAGAGAGAAAGGAAGGTGGAAGGGGAAAAAGAAGAAGGAAAGAAAAATGTGGGGACATACTAGATTGTTTTAGCTTATTTATAGGATGAAGCAGTGGAATGAGAGGTCAAAGATGTTGGAGAAAGAGGATAATTTGGTGGCAAAAGGGCTCAGAGGAGACAGAAGAGATGCCTTATCTTTGAGGCTAGAGAGGAAAAGGCAACAGTGAGTGTACACACAGATGCATTTACCAGCAAGGGGGGTGGCAAGCTGAGAAAGTTTGTCAGATAGCCTCCATTTTTTGTTTTTAAGGATTTTTTAAAATAGTGAAATGTAAGTAGCATACATAAATCGTGAGTATATAGCTCAATGAATTATGACAAAGTGAATACCATGTATAACCATCACTTGGGATAAGAAAAAAAACAAAGTCAGCACCCAGGAAGGGCCTCCTACCTGTGTTCCTTCCTATCACACACCCCTCCACCCTGCTAAAAGTTAAATATGGTGTGATTTTTTAGCATTTCTTTATACCTTTACCACCTAGGTGTGCATCCCTAAACACTGTGGTTAAATTTTTTCTGTCTTGAAATTTATGACTGGATTATATTTCTGAGATTTATCCATGTTGCTTCATGTACCATAATATCTTTATTTTCACAGAGGTATGGCAGTTTATTATATAAATCAGAAAAATTTGTCCTTCCACATTAAAGGGAGTTTAGATTGTGTCTAGTTTTTGGCTGTTATGAATAAAGCTTCATGCCATTTTTGTATATGTTCACACATTTCTGTTCTGTTAATTACCAGGATATACCTATTGGGTCATAGTGTAAGTATAGCTTCCATTTCAATTGATAATGCCAAACTGTTTTATGAAGTGCTTGTACCAATGTACATTCCCACCAATAGTGTATAAAAGTTACTATTGATTCATATCTTCTTCTATAATTTGTCATACTTTAAAATTTTATATATACAAATGGGTGTATTTTATGATTATTTATCATTTGGATTTCCTTCTTTGTGAAGTGACGTTACAAGTCTTTTCCTCACTTTTCTATTGGGCTGTCTGTCTCATCGATGTGTTGGAAATTTTTTAAAATATATATTCTGGATACAAGTCCTTATGGATTACATGTTTTGCAAATATTTTCTCCCTACTCCAAGGTTATGAGGATATTCTCATATATAATTTTCAAAAAGTTTTATAGTTTTGCCACTTGCTTTTTAGGTCTATAATCTACCTGGTGTTGGTATGAAATAGGGTTCCACTTAATTTTGTCTACCATATGGATACCCCATTGTCTCAACACCATTTATCAAAAAAAAAATCTTCCTTCATCCACTCCTTTCTAATACCATTTTGTCATAAAACAAGTATCCATATATGTGAGAGTGCTTTGGTGTGTTCTAGTGTGTCTCGGTTTACTTGTCTATACTTGTGCCAGTACCACACTACCTTAATGACAATAGCTCTATAAGTCTTGGTATGTGGTAAAGTAAGTTATCCTCCTTTATTTTTCTACGTTAAGTGTGCCTTGGATATTTTTGGCCCTTTGCATTACCACATATATTATAGAAACAAGGTTTCATTATCTAATCACACAACCACCAAAAATCCTATTGGGGGGAGAGACCTTCAAGATGGCTGAGGAGTAAGACATGGAGATCACCTTCCTCCCCACAACTACATCAGAAATACATCTACACGTGGAACAACTCCTACAGAACATCTCCTGAACGCAAGCAGAAGACCTCAGACTTCCCAAAAGATGCCCTCAGGCGACCTACATGCAGAGGTGGGTCCAAATCCAAAGCTGAACCCCAGGAGCTGTGCGCACAAAGAAGAGAAATGGAAATTTCTCCCAGCAGCCTCAGGAGCAGCGGATTAAATCTCCACAATCAACTTGATGTACCCTGCATCTGTGGAATACCTGAATAGACAACAAATCACCCCAAAATTGAGGCAGTGGACTTTGGGAGCAACTGTAGACTTGGGGTTTGCTTTCTGCATCTAATTTGTTTCTGGCTTTATGTTTATCTTAGTTTAGTATTTAGAGTTTATTATCATTGGTAGATTTGCTTATTGATTTGGTTGCTCTCTTCCTTTACATATATATATATTTTTTCCTTTTTCTCTTTTTGTGAGTGTGTATGTGTATGCTTCTTTGTGTGATTTTGTCTGTATAGCTTGGCTTTCATCATTTGTCCTAGGGTTCTATCTGTCTTTTTTTTTTTTTTCTTTTTTAGTATAGTTTCTAGCATTTGTTATCATTGGTGGATTTGTTTTTTGGTTTGGTTGCTCTATTCTTTCTTTCTTTCTTTTTTTATTACATTTAAATTTTTATTTATTGTTAATATTTTTTAAATTTTTTATTTTAATAAATTTATTTTATTTTATTTTTTATTTCTTTCTTCTTTTTTTCTCCCTTTTCTTCTGAGCCATGTGACTGACAGGATCTTGGTGCTCCAGCCGGGTGTCAGGCCTGTGCCTCTGAGGTGGGAGAGCTGAGTTCAGGACATTGGTCCACCAGAGACCTCCCAGTTCCACATAATATCAAATGGCAAAAGCTCTCCCAGAGATCTCCATCTCAATGCTAAGACCCAGCTCCACTCAATGACCAGCAAGTTACAGTGCTGGACACCCTATGCCAAACAACTAGCAAGACAGGAACACAACCCCACCAATTAGCACAGAGGATGCCTAAAATCATAATAAGGTCACAGACACCCCAAAACACACCACCAGACGTAGTCCTGCCCACCAGAAAGACAAAGTCCAGGCTCATCCACCAGAACACAGACACCAGTACCCTCCACCAGGAAGCCAACACAACCCACTGAACCAACCTTAGCCACTGGGGGCAGGCACCAAAAACAACAGGAACTATGAACCTGCAGCCTGCAAAAAGGAGACCCCAAACACAGTAAGTTAAGCAAAATGAGAAGACAGAGAAATATGCAGCAGATGAAGGAGCAAGGTAAAAACGCACAAGAACAAACAAATGAAGAGGAAATAGGCAGTCTACCTGAAAAAGAATTCAGAGTAATGATAGTAAAGATGATCAAAAATCTTGTAAATAGAATGGAGAAAATACAAAAAACGTTTAACAAGGACCTAGAAGAAATAAAGAGCAAACAAACAGAGATGAACAACACAATAAATGAAATTTAAAAATCTCTACAAGGGATCAATAGCAGAATAACTGAGGCAGAAAAACGGATAAGTGACCTGGAAGATAAAATAGTGGAAATAACTAATGCAGAGCAGAATAAAGAAAAAAGAATGAAAAGAATTGAGGACAGTCTCAGAGACCTCTGGGACAACATTAAACACACCAACATTCGAATTATAGGGCTCCCAGAAGAGGAAGAGAAAAAGAAAGGGAATAAGAAAATATTTGAAGAGATTATAGTTGAAAACTTCCCTAATATGGGAAAGGAAATAGTCAATCAAGTCCAGGAAGCACAGAGAGTCCCATACAGGATAAATCCAAGGAGAAACACGCCAAGACACATATTAATCAAACTATCAAAAATTAAATACAAAGAAAAAATATTAAAAGCAGCAAGGGAAAAGCAACAAACAACATACAAAGGAATCCCCATATGGTTAACAACTGATCTTTCAGCAGAAACTCTGCAAGCCTGAAGGGAGTGGCAGGACATATTTAAAGTGATGAAAGGGAAAAACGTACAACCAAGATTACTCTACCCAGCAAGGATCTCATTCAGATTTGATGGAGAAATTAAAACTTTTACTGACAAGCAAAAGCTAAGAGAATTCAGCACCACCAAACCAGCTTTACAACAAATGCTAAAGGAACTTCTCTAGACAGGAAACACAAGAGAAGGAAAAGACCTACAATAACAAACTCAAAACAATTAAGAAAATGGTAATAGGAACATACATATTGATAACTACCTTAAATGTAAATGGATTAAATGCTCCAACCAAAAGACATAGACTGGCTGAATGGATACAAAAACAAGACCCATACATATGTTGTCTACAAGAGACCCACTTCAGACCTAGGGACACATATAGACTGAAAGTGTGGCGATGGAAAAAGATATTCCATCCAAATGGAAATCAAAAGAAAGCTAGAGTAGCAATTCTCATATCAGACAAAATAGACTTTAAAATAAAGACTATTCCAAGAGACAAAGAAGGACACTACATAATGATCAAGGGATCAATCCAGGAAGAAGACATAACAATTGTAAATATTTATGCACCCAACATAGGAGCACCTCAATACAGAAGGCAAATGCTAACAGCCAAAAAAGGGGAAATCGACAGTAACACAATCATAGTAGGGGACTTTAACACCCCACTTTCACCAATGGACAGATCATCCAAGCTGAAAATAAATAAGGCAACACAAGCTTTAAATGACACATTAAACAAGATGGACTTAATTGATATTTATAGGACATTCTGTCCAAAAACAACAGAATACACTTTCTTCTCAAGTCCTCATGGAACATTCTCCAGAATAGATCATATCTTGGGTCACAAATCAAGCCTTGGTAAATTTAAGAAAATTGAAATCATATGCAGTATCTTTTCCGACCACAACGCTATGAGACTAGATATCAATTACAGGAAAAAATCTGTAAAAAATACAAACACATGGAGGCTAAACAATACACTACTAAATAACCAAGAGATCACTGAAGAAATCAGAGGAAATAAAAAAATACCTAGAAACAAATGACAATGAAAACACAACGACCCAAAACCTATAGGATGCAGCAAAATCAGTCCTAAGAGGGAAGTTTATAGCAATACAATCCTACCTCAAGAAACAAGAAACATCTCAAATAAACAACCTAATCTTACACCTAAAGCAAGTAGAGAAAGAAGAACATCAACAAAAAAAACCCAAAGTTAGCAGAAGGAGTGAAATCATAAAGATCAGATCAGAAATAAATGAAAAAGAAATGAAGGAAATGATAGCAAAGATCAATAGAACTAAAAGCTGGTTCTTTGAGAAGATAAACACAATTGGTAAACCATTAGCCAGACTGATCGAGAAAAAAAGGGAGAAGACTCAACTCGATAGCATTAGAAATGAAAAAGGAGAAGTAACAGCTCAATCCTTTTAATTGCTGAATAGTGTTCTACAGCATGGATGTACTGCAGTTTGTTTATCCATTTACCTTGAAGGACAGCTTGGCTGCTAACAGTTTTTTGAAATTATGAATAAAGCTGCTATAAACATTTGCATGCAGGATTTTGTGTGGACATAAATTCTCAAATCATTTGGGTAAATATTTAGGAACAGGATTGCTGGACTGTATGATGAGACTAAGTTTAGCATTGCAAGAAACTGCCAAATTGTCATCCAAAGTGGCTGTATCATTTTACATTCCCACCAGCAATTAATGAGAGCACCTGTTGCTCTTCATCCTCACTAGCAATTGATATTGTCAGGGATTTTATCCATTCTAATAGGTGTGTAATGATGTCTCGTTTTAATTTGCAGTTCCCTGATAACATATCATTTTGAGTGTATTTTCATATGTTTATTAGCCATCTGTATATCTTCTTTGGTGAGGTATTTGCTCTTTTGTCCATTTTTAAATTGGGTCATTTGTTTTCTTACTGAGTTTTAAGTGTTCCTAATATATTTTGGATCCAAGTCTTTTATCAGATATCAGTTTTGCAAATATTTTCTGTGGTTTGTCTTTTTATTCCCTTAACAGAGTTCTTTACAGAGCAGAAGGTTTTAATTTTGATGAGTTCCAACTTATCAATTTTTTCTTTAATATCATGTGCTTTTGGTGAGATATATAAGAACCCTTGGTCTAATCAAGGGTCACAAAAATTTTCTTTTATATTTTTTAAGTCTTATAATTTTACATTTAAAATTTAGGCTTATGATCCATTTGAGTTCATATTTATATAAAGTGTGAGGTACAGATCAAGGTTCATTTTTTAATATGTGGATATCCAAATGTTCCAGCACCATTTGTTGAAAAGACTATCTTTTTCCATTAACTTGCCTTCACATCTTTGTAAAACACCAGTTGACTCTATCTGTATTAGACTATTTCTGGTTCTCTGTTTTGTTCCATTGATCTATGTATCTGCCAATACAATAATTACCTTGATTTTTATGGCTATATAGTTAGCCTTAACATTGGATAGACTGATTCCTCCAAATATCACACTGGTTTCATTACCATAGTTTAATAGTTAAGCCTTGAAATGAGATACTGTGAGTTCTTCAACTTTGTTCTTTTTCAGAATTGTTTCAGCTATTCTCATTTCCTTACCTTTCAATATGAATTTAAGAATCAGCTTGTTAATATCTAGAAAAAAATCCTGTTGGGATTTTAATTGAGTTTGCATTGAATCTATAGATCAATATTTGGGAGAATTGACCTCTTAACTGTATTGAATTTTCCGATCCATTAATATGGTTTCCAATCCATTAATATAAATATTAATATATTAATATTTATTAATATAATATATATACATTTATTTAGTTTTTATTTGATATTTTTCTCAAATGTTTTGTAGCTTTCAGTGTACATATCCTGAACATATTTTGTTAGTTTTTTTTTTAACCTAAGAATTTAATTTTTCTGGTGCAATTGTAAATTATACTGGTTTTTTAAAAATAAACTTTGACTTCTGATTGTTCACTTCTAATAATATAGAAATACAATTAGAGACCTTGTTAAACTCATTTATTAGTTCTAGTAGCTTTTTTGTAAATTCCATGGAATTTTCTCATGTTATCTGTGAATAGAGATAGTTTTATTTCTTCCTTCATATTCTGTATACCTTTTATTTTTTTTTCTTGCATTATTATGCCAGTTAGGACTTCCAATATGTTGTTAAATAGAAGTGGTGAAAATAAGGATGCTTGTCTTTTCCATGGTCTTAGGGGAAAAGTATTCAATCTTTTATATTAATTATGATTATATCAGTAGATGCATGTTATTAAGTTAAAGAAGTTCTTTCTAGTTTTAGTTAGCCATGAGTTTAAAACAGTTTTATTGAGGTATAATTTACATACCACAAAATTGAACTATTGTAAGTATACATTTCAATAATTTTAGTAAATTTATAGAGTTATGCGGCCATCACCAAATCCAGTTTTAGAACATTTACCACCACTCCCCAACCTCAATTTCTTGAATCTCTTTGTAGTCAAGCCCTGCTCCCATTCACAATCCCAGGCAAAACTGCTTTCTTCTCTAATAATGTGCATTTTTCAGGATATTTTATATAAGGAGAGCAGTGCTTGTACTTCCTGAATTTTGCCACTTGTGGTGGTGGGATTCCCCACTCCCAATGCTGTTAGGCCTATCAGTGTCTCTAGGTGGGCAAAGGGAGTCTTCAACTACAGAATACAAAGAATGCTTTCCAGGCTGGGCCACTTGTTGTAGTGGTATTACCCCTGCTGGTGCCACTGGGGCCACTGGGTATCTCTAGGTGAGAGAAGAAACTCTCTGGCTCACAGAAATAAAGATTATTTCCCCTGGCCACCTTTTATTTTTGGAGCTCCCACTTGATCACCCTTACCACTGCCACTGGACCTGACTGGAATTGTCAGCATAACTCCCATTTAATCTGGAGAAAGCATGAACCTGCCTGAGTCACCTTCATCCAATATGTTAGGGTCAGGAGATGCCAGGCTTGGGTGGCCTTCTGTTACTGAGTGAAGAGTTGTAAGATACCCATCTGCTGTATCTTTCCTCCAGCACTGGGGTCTTTAGCCAGTCTACTTTCCTTTCTCCACCATCCAGAGTCCTCCCATGGTTGCCTCTTATGTCATGTTATAGTTGTACTTAACAGAGAGAAATGGGGAGAGATGAGTCTTTGCCATCTTGTCCAATCAAAGTCCCTAGATAATTTACATTTAATTTAACTATCCATATGTTAGGGCTTAAGTCCTTCACTGTTTATGTGTGTGATTGGTGGTGGTGGTGGGGTTCATGTTCTCTTTGTTCTCTCTGCTCTTCATTTCTGTTTTCTTTTTCCTGCTTTCCTATGGGTTACTTCAAGATTATTTAGAATTCCATTTTGAATTAGCTAGTATTTTTTAGTGCATCTCTTCATATAGATTTTTTAAGTAGTTGCTGTAGATATTATATAATACTGTGCATATTACATATTACATAACTTATCAAAGTCTACAGGTTGTGTAGACATTTTATTAGTTACATTGAGGTATTTCCCTTTAGATTTAATACACCTTCTCCCATTCATACTATAATTTTATCAACTATTTCCTCTATATACATTGAGAATCATATCAGACAATATTATAATTTTTATTCCAACCATCAAACATAATTTAGAAAAGTCAAGAGGAGAAGGAAAGTTTATTACATTTACCCATAAATTTATCCTTCCATTGTTCTTCCTTCCTTTCTGATGTTCTAAGATTCCCTTTTTTATATTTCTTCTATGTTTCAAGAACTTCCTTTAGGCACAGCATAGGCCTACTGATGAAAAATTCTCTTAGTTTTCCTTCGCCTGAGAATGTTTTGATTTCTGCTTCATTCCTGAAGCATATGTTCACTGGATTTAGAGATTTGGCCTGATTTTCCATTCTTGTCATTTCACTGTCTTCATTTACCTTTGACGTAGGATTCAAAGTCCTTGCAGGGCCAAAGTCTAGCACAACTAGAGGTATAATTTTCACTGTGTTCTATACTGTGTTCTAGGACTGCCATTCGCATATGAGAGAGTACCTCTGGGGTTGCGTAAGGTGCAGTTTCTCAGCCATTGCTGAAAAGAAGAGGGATTGGAGGGGTTTGATGAGTGTGGTGCCAATTTGAATAGGCACTGAACAAATGGGAGAGGAGGAGAGGAAGCTAACAAATAAAGAGTTAGCCGAGTGGTGCCGAGGGCCCAACTGAGAAAAGAAGCCATTTGTTTGTGGTGGCTTCAATCTGCATAGCTGTGGTTTTTTTGTTTTTTTTGTTTTTTGTTTTTAGCAGTCTGGAATAGAGGGTAGTTGGAGGCAGCAGTAAGAGGATAAGTTTAATGAAAGCTTTTGTTGTTTTGCTCTTGTATTTCTTCTAACTGTCATGGTACCTACATTATCTACCCTCACTATAGAAATCAATAGTAACATCCCAAACCACAGTTAACAGTATTTGTGGATATATCAGAGTATATCAGGCAGCAAAAAAAATCCCTGTTTGGTTGAGTGGAAGGTTGAAAACAGGTGGGGATTACCTAATTGGGCATTCACTCTTCCATCCCTTTCAAATCCCAAAGGCTGGTAGATTACAACCTGGGGACATTGGCTCCTCAACAGTGCTGCTTATTTCAAAGAGTATCAAGATGAAGCCTTGATCATAGCAGCAAATGGGAATGATCAACAGGTTCTGTGGTACCTGGGGCTCTCTTTTCCCCACTCCTTAAACACATTGTGGCTGACACATACTAGGAGAGATAAGGTAAAACCTGTATATGTATATGTATATGTATATGTATATGTATATGTATATGTATATGTATATGTATATGTATATGTATATGTATATGTATAAGTACACATACACATACACACACATTTTAATGGCATTTAAGAATATCAAAGACTTCTCAAATCTTCCAGATAGAAAAGTAAAATTCTCTACAAAGGAAATAATTAAATTGATATCACTTATTAGTAAAATTAAATACAACAATCAAGTAATATTTTTAAGGGACTGGATCTATCATGTTTAAAATACTTTTAACCTATAATTTTATATTCAGTCATTTTTTATTTAAATGTAGTAGAGTAATAAAAATATTTGGGGGCATACAATGTCTCAGAAGGCTTGCCACACAAAGATCCTTGTTGAAGACAATTTTGGAGGAGGTCTTCAAATGAGAGGAGATAAAAAGAGATACTGCAAGAGATATGGGAAGTAAGGGTGATTTAATATCATGGTATAGTTTATTGCTGATGTGAAAAATTAAAAATACTGATTAGAAAGAAGAAAAATCATATCCCTAGTAGCCCAGAACTAAAGTTTTAAACATTATCAAAATGATGGGGAAGGTGTGATGGGATGCAAAGGACATAAGAACATTTTCAAATACTTGTATTGTTAAGAGGAAAATATATTGATAAATTAATAGGGGTAAATAAACATAGATGTTAAGGGAAACCACAATAAGAACAAAAATAGAATGTATAACTTTTAAACCAGGAAAAGAAAATTCCATCTATCCTATAGAAAGCAGGAAAGAAGAAAAAGATAAATGAGTCAAAAAAGATTTCCAGTGTGGATTTCCTATACAGATCCACTGTGTAGTCATGGGTGACAGTGGCTGAAGTGAAATGGAATTGAGGCATTCAACACAACTGAGAATCTAAGGTGCTGGGTGTCATGTCTGCATGGATTCCATTGCCAGAGATGAGAAATTTTATCTTCCTTTGAGACTTCTGTTGTTGGGATTTCCCATTCTCTACCCTCTTTGTCAAACCATGTAATTTATGGGGAATAAGAAAATAGATTTCACCAGAGAGGGCTATTTGGAAAGTATAATCTTCAGGGGAGTACCAAGTCTCAGTTAAGGAGGGCAACAAAGTACATTTTCACGAGCTGAGCTTGCTTTACTGTGCAACGGAGTTCCAGGTAGAACTATGGAAAAGTTTTAAAAGAGGGAAATCAAAAATGGGAAGAAAAGTGGATAAGGAATTCATGATTAGAGTACGAATGTAGGAGGAGGGTTGGTGATGGTGTGGGGAGGTGCTTGCCTTTGAGTAGTGTCTGTGTATTAAAGGATGAAAAGCATAGATGAAATTGGTTGTCCACAGACTCTCCAACATTCATGCACATTGTTTTGTACCCAGAATGAGCTGAATTATTAGGTGGAAAACAACCTGATACTAGCACCACTGACACCACCACCACTACTACCTCATCCTTAACTTGCTATGTTAAAAGTGAAGATAAAGCCCCCTCCAGCCCTATTCTTCATTCCATCTCTCTGTTCCTTCTCTCATCTCCCACTTCTCTCTCACATCCCTATATCACATTCATTTTGGACAGTTAGGTGACTAGACCAGATACACTTACTGTAACCATTGGTCAACCCATAGGACTTTAGACAGAGGTTGCCACCTTGTGGTTGGAGACCAATATAACCAAGATGGGATGGGTAAAACAAATGTGACTTGAATTTGGGGTCTCACACTTGAGTGTGCATCAGAATCACCTGGAAGCCTTGTTAAAACAGAGTGCTGGGCCCCACCCCCATAGATTCTGATTCAGTAGGTCTGGGTTGAGACTAGAAAACTTGCATTTCTAACATGTTCCCAGGTGAGGCTACTGTTGCTGCTTCAAGGACCACAGTTTGAAAACCACTGCTTTAGGCAAACCTCATTCAGGATAGAGAGACCTCCATTTAGCCATCCAAGATTGGTAGAATTGGAGTTTGAACCTAGGTCTGTTCAAACTACATGAAATTTTTGCTACACTAGTATTAGGAAGTGCAGATGGTACTGCTTGGACAGCAGTCTCGTTTGTATTCTTTATATCTGGAAAGGGTAACTACCTAAAAAAGGAAAGAATAGTATCCATTCTTTCCGCATGGATTAGATGTACCATGTTATAATTAACAATTTCCCTACTATTGGACATTTAGGTTGCTTCCAAATTTTCACAATTATTAAAAATCTTAACTGAACTTCCTTGTTCATAAACCCCTCTCTTGCTATTTACTGATCACCTCTGATGGAATCATTTTAATGTACTTTTATGATGCTAACAGTCTCCCTTCCCATGAGGGGTGAGGATAGGTAGGAGTAAGGGGGATATGGGGGAGAACCATATTCCACCAAAAGTACTGCTATAAGCAAAACTGGACACTGGCTCCTGTTCCTCTGGAGATTAGAGTTCAGCATAATACTCAAACATTAATCAACTAGTCATACAAATAAATGTAAAGTTGTGGCAGAAAAAAATGTTATGAAGGAGAGGTCAACAGTATGGTAGGCAGTGTGATAGTGCTTGGAAATGTTATTCCCATATTATAATAATAAACTTAAAAAAATTGACTACTAACAAGTAATAAATTTACGATTAATATTTTGATATAATTTCAAATTTACTCTTGTATACAAGAATTTCAATATATAATGAGGATTTGGGTGTTTGGCCTTAGCTTTGGCTGAATATTGTTTTTGATACCTGGCCAAGCAGCATTTGTCCAAACTCTGAATTAGGTGAACCACTACCACCTAACTAGCACCACCATGCGTCTGTGTGGTGAACAGGTTTTGAGGTAGACCCTTAAGATCCCCATCACCTGGTATTCACACTTCTGTGTAATCCCCTTTGCTTGAATGTGGGCAGAACAGGTGGCTTGCTTTTAACCAGCAGACTATGGCAAAGGTGACAGGATGTCAATCCTGTGAATACATTACATTACATAAGACTCTGTCTTGCTAGCGAACTTATTTTATTTATTTTTATTTTTTGAACTGAAGTATAATTGACTTATTGTATTAGTTTCAGGTATACAACATAATATTTTGATATTTTTATACATTACAACATTATCACCACGATAGGTCTAGTTATCATCTGTCAGTATGCAAAGTTATTACAATATTATTGACTATATTCCCTACACTGTACATTACATCCCCTTGACATTTATTTTATAACTGGAAGTTTGTACTTCTTAATATCTCTCCCCTAGTTCACTCATCCCTCCACTTCCCTCACCTCTGGCAGCCACCAGTTTGTTTTCTGTATCTCTATTTCTGTTTTGTTATGTTTGTTTATTTGTTTTATTTTTACATTTCTCATATAAGTGAAATCATATGGTATTTGTCTTCCTTTGTCTGACTCATTTCACTTAGTAAAATACACTCTAGGTCCATCAGTGTTGTGGCAAATGGCAAGATTTCATTCTTTTTTGTGGCTAGGTAACATTCCATTTGATCTATTGATGGGCATTTAGTTTGTTTCCATACATTGGCTATTGTAACTAATGCTGCACTGAACATCGGAGTACACATAACTTTTTGAATAAGTGGGCTTTGTTTTCTTTGGGTAAATACTCAGAACTGGCATTGCTGGAATGTATGATGGATATATTCTTTAATTTGATTTTTTTAATTTTTGATTTATTTTTTTAATATCTTTATTGGAGTATAATTGCTTTACAATGGTGTATTAGTTTCTGCTGTATAACAAAGAGAATCATCTATACCTATACATATGTCCCCATATCTCTTCCCTCTTGCATCACCCTCCCACCCTCGCTATCCCACCCCTCTAGGTGGTCAGAAAGAACCGAGCTGATCTCCCTGTGCTATGTGGCTGCTTCCCACTAGCTATCTATTTTACATTTGGTAGTGTATATATGTCCATGCCACTCTCTCACTTTGTCCCAGCTTCCGCTTCACCCCTGTGTCCTCAAGTCCATTCTCTACGTCTGTGTCCTTATTCCTGCCCTGCCACTAGGTTCACCAGTACCGTCTTTTTTAGATTACATATACATGCGTTAGCATACGGTATTTGTCTTTCTCTTTCTAACTTACTTCACTCTGTATGACAGACTCTAGGTCCATCCACCTCACTACAAATAACTCAATTTCGTTTCTTTTTATGGCTGAGTAATATTGCATTGTATATATGTGTCACATATTCTTTATCCATTCATCTGTTGATGGACACTTAGGTTGCTTCCATGTCCTGGCTATTGTAAATAGAGCTGCAATGAACACTGTGGTACATGACTCCTTTTGAATTATGGTTTTCTCAGGGTATATGCCCAGTAGTGGGATTGCTGGATCGTATGGTAGTTCTATTTTTAGTTTCTTAAGGAACCTCCATACTGTTCTCCATAGTGGCTGTATCAATATACATTCCCACCAATAGTGTAAGAGGATTCGATATCCTCCACACCCTCTCCAGCATTTATTGTTTGTAGATTTTTTGATGATGGTCATTCTGACTGGTGTGAGGTGATACCTCTTTGTACTTTTGATTCTCATTTCTCTAATGATTAGTGATGTTGAGCATCCTTTCATTTGTTTGTTGGCAATCTGTATATCTTCTTTGGAGAAATGTCTGTTTAGGTCTTCTGCCCATTTTTGGATTGGGTGGTTTGTTTTTTTCATATTGAGCTGCATGAGCTGCCTGTATATTTTGGAGATTAATCCTTGTCAGTTCCTTCTTTTGCAAATATTTCCTCCCATTCTGAGGGTTGTCATGTCCTCTTCTTTATGGTTTCCTTTGCTGTGCAAAAGCTTTTAAGTTTCATTAGGTCCCACTTGCTTATTTTTGTTTTTATTTCCACTTCTCTAGGAGGTGGGCCAAAAAAGACCTTGCTGTGATATATGTCATAGAGTGTTCTGCCTACGTTTTCCTCTAAGAGTTTTATAGTGTATGGCCTTACATTTAGGTCTTTAATCCATTTTGAGTTTATTTTTGTGTATGGTGTTAGGGAGTGTTCTAATTTCACTCTTTTACACGTAGCTGTCCAGTTTTCCCAACACCACTTATTGAAGAGGCTGTCTTTTCCCCATTGTATATTCTTGCCTAGTTTATCAAAGATAAGGTGACCATATGTGTGTGGGTTTATCTCTGGGTTTTCCATCCTGTTCCATTGATCTATATTTCTGTTTCTGTGCCAGTACCATACTGTCTTGATTACTGTAGCTTTGTAGTATAGTCTGAACTCATGGAGCCTGATTCCTCCAGATCCGTTTTTCTTTCTCAAGATTGCTTTGGCTATTTGGAGTCTTTTGTGTTTCCATACAAATTGTGAATTTTTTTGTTCTAGTTCTGTGAAAAATGCCATTGGTAGTTTGATAGGGATTGCATAGAATCTGTAGGTTGCTTTGGGTAGTAGAGTCATTTTCACAGTGTTGATTCTTCCAATCCAAGAACATGGTATATCTCTCCATCTGTTTGTATCATATTTAGTTTCTTTCATCAGTGTCTTATAGTTTAATGCATACAGGTCTTTTGTCTCCCTTGGTAGGTTTATTCCTCGTTATATTATTCTGTTGGTTGCAATGCTAAATGGGAGTGTTTCCTTACTTTCTCTTTCAGATTTTTCATCATTAGTGTAGAGGAATGCAAGAGATTTTTGTGCATTAATTTTGTATCCTGCTACTTTACCAAATTCACTGATTAGCTCTAGTATTTTTCTGGTAGCGTCTTTAGGATTCTCTGTGTATACTATCATGTCATCCGCAAACAGTGACAGTTTTACTTCTTCTTTTCTTTTTTTTTTTTTTTTTTTTTTTAATTTCTTCTATCATTACATTTTATTGTTTTTGACTTCTCTGTTGGAACATTATATTTGATTAGACAAACATACCCAAAACTTGAAAATAAGACCAAGAGAGAGCAGGGAATCTGTATGATGTCACAGTGGGACTTTGTTTAACACATACATTCAAGAATTATTTAATTATCTAGGGGAATTTCCCTCTGTTTCATTTTGAAACTTGACATTTCTCTGTGACGTTTCCCATTCACGTCTCAGCTTTCTCTAGTGATGATGCAAATTCTTTCTGCCCAGTAGAGAAGACAACCTCAAGGGCTGTGGGTTTAGTACCCTGGAGAACACGAACCAGTTTCATTTCTATTGCAGACAATTTATTTCAGGCTGGACTTCCTGGGGATCATTTTGCCCAGCACATGGGGAAAGTTTCTCTGATGAATGTGGTGAAGTAGTGACAAACAGAACAAAACCAGAATTAAGTTTTATCTGGGATTGGCTGTATATGGGGCTTCCCAGTTACATGGGCCAATACCTCCCAGTTGATGTATTTGCAGTGTTATTTTTTAAAATTTTTTCTTCAATTATTTTAAGTTGGGCACTTGGAATAATGACTTTTAACTCTTACAGAAGATGCCAAGTATGCTAAGTATGGCAGGTTCTTTTAGTGTTTTGCCTTTTTTTTTTTTGAGGTTGGGGCATTGTTTATTGGCAAGTCTGAATTTTCCTGGATACTCTGAGGGAGGGGACTTATGAGGAGCCTATTGTGTTTTTTTTTTTTTTTTTTTTTTTTTTTTTTATTCACACACACACACACTGTATTTTATTTTTACAAGACATAAATAGACTGACACCAAGCATTGTACATGAATGACCACAACAAAAGCAACAATGATTGCAATTACCAAACATGAAACACACTCATACTATGTCATAATATTGACATTCAGTCCAGTAATCCTCCACTGTAACAGCTCCTTTACTTTGCAGTGAAAATTGATTTGTATATTCTTTGCCTCTGAGTCCTTGTGGGATTTTTTTTTTTTTAAATTCAGACAGAAAGTCACAAAAATTATACTCATCCTCATCAGTTCACTCAGTCCCATGTAATTAATTTTTTTTCATCTTGATCTTTTGTTAGCACTTTTATGAGTTCATCAGTTTCAT
>NW_023503269.1:0-50551 GCF_009873245.2 Balaenoptera musculus
GAGGTCTCTTGTGGACCAGTGTCCTGAAGTTGGCTCTCCCACCTCAGAGGCATGGCCCTGATGCCTGGCTGGAGCACCAAGAGCCTTTCATGCACACGACTCAGAGTAAAAGGGAGAAAAAATAGAAAGAAAGAAAGAAAGAGGATATAATATAGTGAAGTAAAATAAAGCTATTATAAAGCAAAGCTATACAGACAAAATCTCATCCAGAAGCATATACATATACACTCCCAAAAAAAGGAAAAGGGGAAAAATTAATATATCCTGCTCCCAAAGTCCACCTCCTGAATTTGGGATGATTTGTTGTCTATTCAGGTGTTCAGCATATGCAGGCACATCAAGTTGTTTGTGGAGTTTTAATCCGCTGCTTCTGAGGCTGCTGGGAGAGATTTCCCTTTCTCTTCTTTGTTCGCACAGCTCCTGGGGTTCAGCTTTGGATTTGGACACGCCTCTGCGTGTAGGTCGCCTGAGGGCGTCTGTTCCCCGCCCAGACAGAATGGGGTTAAAGGAGCAGCTGCTTCGGGGGCTCTGGCTCACTCAGGCCGGGGGGAGGGAGGGAACAGAGGAGGCGGGGCGAGCCTGTGGCGTCAGAGGCCGGCGTGACATTGCACCAGCCTGAGATGCGCCGTGCGTTCTCCCGGGAAAGTTGTCCCTGGATCACGGGACCCTGGCAGTGGCGGGCTGCACTGGCTCCTGGGAGGGGCGGTGTGGAGAGTGACCTGTGCTCGCACACAGGCTTTTTGGTGCCGGCAGCAGCAGCCTTAGCATCTCACACCCATCTCTGGGGCCCGTGCTGATCGCCGCGGCTTGTGCCCGTCTCTGGAGCTCGTTTAGGCGGCGCTCTGAATCCCCTCTCCTCACGCACCAGGAAACAAAGAGGGAAGAAAAATCCTCTTGCCTCTTCGGCAGCTGCAGACCTTTTCCCGGACTCCCTCCCGGCTAGCCGTGTTGTGCTAACCCCTTCAGGCTGTGTTCACGCCGCCAACCCCAGTCCTCTCCCTGTGATCCGACCTCCGAAGCCTGAGCCTCAGCTCACAGCCCCCCCCAGCCCTGGCGGGTGAGCAGACAAGCCTCTCGGGCTGGTGAGTGCTGCTCAGCGCCGAGCCTCTGTGCAGGAATCTCTCCGCTTTGCTCTCCGCACCCCTGTGGCTGTGCTCTCCTCCATGGCTCCGAAGCTCCCCCCCTCTGCCACCCGCAGTCTCTGCCGCAAAGGGGCTTCCTAGTGCGTGGAAACCTTTCCTCCTTCACGGCTCCCTCCCACTGGTGCAGGTCCCATCCCTATTCTTTTGTCTCTGTTATTTCTTTTTTCTTTTGCCCTACCCAAGTACGTGGGGAGTTTCTTGCCTTTTGGGAGGTCTGACGTTTTCTGCCAGCGTTCAGTGGGTGTTCTGTAGGAGCAGTTCCACGTGTAGATGTATTTCTACTGTATCTGTGGGAAGGAAGGTGATCTCCGCGTCTTACTCTTCTGCCATCTTCTCTCCAATCTCTAATTTTATTGATTTGAGTCCTCTCCCTTTTTTTCTTGATGAGTCTGGCTAAAGGTTTATCAATTTGGTTTATCCACCACCACAGTGATACCAAAACCAGACAAAAATATCACGAAAGAAGAAAATTATAGAACAATATCACGGATAGACACAAAAATCGTCAACAAAATACTAGCAAACAGAATCCAACAACACATTAAAAGGCTCATACACTATGATCAAGTTGAATTTATCCCAGGGATGCAAGGATTCTTCAATATATTCAAATCAATCAATGTGATACACCATATTAACAAATTAAAGAATAAAATCCATATGATCATCTCAATAGATACAGAAGAAGCTTTTGACAAAATTCAACACCCATTTATGATAAAAACGCTCCAGAAAGTGGGCATAGAGGGACCCTACCTCAACATTAAAAAGACCATATACGACAAAGCCACAGCAAACATCATTCTCAATTGTGAAAAACTGAAAGCATTTCCTGTAAGATCAGGAACAAGACAAGGGTACCCACTTTTACCACTATTATTCAACATAGTTTTGGAAGTCCTAGCCATGGCAATCAGAGAAGAAAAATAAATAAAAGGAATCCAAAGTGGAAAAGAAGAAGTACAACTGTCACTGTTTGCAGATAAGATGATACTATACATAGAAAATCCTAAAGATGCTACCAGAAAACTACTAAGCTAGTCAATGAATTTGGTAAAGTTGCAGGATACAAAATTAATGCACAGAAATCTCTTGCATCCCTATACGCTAACAACAAATGATGATAAGGAGAAATTAAGGAAACAATCTCATTTAACATTGTAACAAAAATAATAAAATACCTACTAATAAACCTACTTAAGGAGGCAAAAGATCTTCACACAGAAAATTACAAAACACTGATGAAAGAAATCAAAGATGACACAAGCAGATGCAGAGATATACCATGTTCTTGGACTGGAAGAATCAATACTGTGACAATGTTTATACTACCCAAAGCAATCTATGGATTCAATGCAATCCTTATCAAATTACCAATGGCATTTTTCACAGAACTAGAAAAAAATTGTTACAATTTGTATGGAAACACAAAAGACCCTGAAGAGCCAAAGCCATCTTGAGAAAGAAAAACAGAGCTGGAGGAATCAGGCTCCCAGACTTCAGACTATACTATAAAGCTACAGTCATCAAGAGAGTATCATCAAAAAATCTACAAACAATAAATGCAGGAGAGGGTGTGGAGAAAAGGGAGCCCTCTTGCACTGTTGGTGGGAATGTAAATTGATACAGCCACTATTCAGAACAGTATGGAGGTTCCTTAAGAAACTAAAAATAGAACTACCATGTGATGCAGCGATCCCACTACTGGGCATATACCCTGAGAAAACCATAATTCAAAAAGACACATGCACCCTAATGTTCATTGCAGCACTATTTACAATAGCCAAGACATGGAAGCAATCTAAGTGTCCATCGACAGATGAATGGATAAAGAAGATGTGGTGCATATATACAATGGAATATTACTCAGCCATAAAAAGAAACAAAATTGAGTTATTTATAGTGAGGTGGATGGACCTAGAGTCTGTCATACAGAGTGAAGTAAGTCAGAAAGAGAAAAACAAATACTATATGCTAACATATATATATGGAATCTAAAAAAAAAAACAAAGAAAAAATGGTTCTGAAGAACCTAGGGGCAGGACAGGAATAAAGATGCAGATGTGGAGAATGGACTTGAGGACACGGCGAGAGGGAAGGGTAAGTTGGGACGAAATGAGAGAGTAGCATTGACATATATACACTACTAAATGTAAAATAGATAGCTAGTGGGAAGCAGCTGCATTGCATGGAGAGATCAGCTCAGTGCTTTGTGACCACCTAGAGGGGTGGGATAAGGAGAGTGGGAGGGAGATGCAAGAGGGAGGGGATATGGGGATATATGTATACATATAGCTGATTCACTTTGTTATACAGCAGAAACTAACACAACATTGTAAGCAATTATACTCCAGTAAAGATGTTTAAAAAAAAGTATGGTACTGGCATAAAAACAGAAATATAGATCAATGGTACAGGATAGAAAGCACAGAGATAATCACTAATATGTATAAAATAGATAACTAATAAGAACCTGCTGTATAAAAAAATAAAATAAAATTCAGAAAGCACAGAGATAAACCCACACACCTATGGTCACCTTATCTTTGACAAAGGAGGCAAGAATATACAGTAGAGAAAAGACAGCCTCTTCAATAAGTGGTGCTGGGAAAACTGGACAACCACATGTAAAAGAATGAAATTAGAACACTACCTAATACCATATACAAAAATAAAATCAAGTTGGATTAAACACCTAAATGTAAGACTGGACACTACAAATCTCTTAGAGGAAAACATAGGAAGAACACTCTTTGACATAAATCACAGTACCATCTTTTTTGACCCACCTCCAAGAGTAATGAAAATAAACACAAAAATAAACAAATGGGACCTAATTAAACTTAAAAGCTTTTGCAGAGCAAAGGAAACCATAAACAAGACAAAAAGACAGCCCTCAGAATGGAAGAAAATATTTGCAAATGAAGCAATGGACAAAGGGTTAATCCCCCAAATATACAAACAGCACATGCAGCTCAATATCAAAAAAACAAAGAACCCATTCCAAAAATGAGCAGAAGACCTAAAGAGACATTTCTCCAAAGAAGACATACAGATGGCCAAGAGGCATATGAAAAGGTGCTCAACATCGTTAACTATTAGAGAAATGGAAATCAAAATTACAATGCAGTATCACCTTACACCAGTCAGAATGGCCATCATCAAAAAATCTACAAACAATAAATGCTGGAGAGGCTGTGGAGAAAAGGGAACCCTCTTACACTGTTGGTGGGAATGTAAATTGATACAGCTACTGTGGAGAACAGTATGGAGTTTCCTTAAGAAACTAAAAATAGAACTACCATATGACCCAGCAATCCCACTACTGGGCATATACACTGAGAAAACCATAATTCAATAAGACATGTACCCCAATGTTCATTGCAGCACTATTTACAATAGCCAGGTCATGGAAACAGCCTAAATGTCTATCAACAGATGAATGGATAAAGAAGATGTGGTACATATATACAGTGGAATGTTACTCCACCCTGAAGAGGACGGAAATTGGGTCATTTATAGAGATGTGGATGGACTTAGATTCTGTCATACAGAGTGAAGTAAGTCAGAAGGAGAAATACAAATATCGTTTATTAATGCGTATATGTGGAATATAGAAAAATAGTACAGATGCACCTATTTCCAGGGCAGGAATAGACATGCAGATGTACAGAATGGATATGTGGACACGGGGAGGGGGGGAAGGGGAAGGTGGGATGAATTGAGAGATTAGGTTAGCTAGTGGGAACCTGAGGTATAGCACAGGTAGCTCAGCTCAGTGCTCTGTGATGACCTAGATGGGCGGAATGGGGGGATGGGAGGGAGGTCCAAGAGAGAGGGGTACATGTATACATATAGCTGATTCACTTCATTGTACAACAGAAACTAACACAACATTGTAAAGCAATTATACTCCAATTAAAAAAATAAAGTTATTATAAAATTAAAAAAAAATAAAAACTGCAACCTGCACAAAGAAACCAAAACCCACAATATTATTAGGTTTTTCCAAGTCTGGACTTCTACTTTTGAATCATATTTTGGTCTTTCATTAGTATAATGGTTAATTGTATGTGTCAGCTTCACTGGGATACAGGGTGCCCAGGCATTTGGTCAAACGCTATTTAGGGTGTGTCTGTGAGCATTTTTGAATGAGATTAACATTTGAATCAGTAGACTGAGCAAAGCAGATTGCCTTCCATAATGTGAATGGACCCAATCCAATCAATTGAAAACCTGAATAGAACAAAAAGTTTAAGAAAGAGGGAACTCCTCCTTGCCTGACTATTTGGCCTGGGACATTGGACTTTTCCTGCCTTTGAACATGCCCTGAAACATCAGCTTTTCTTGGATCTCAAGCCTGCTAGATTTTGGACTGCAGTATATACTATTGGCTCCCTGGATTACCAGCTTGCTGACAACAGATCTTAGGACTTCTCAGCCTCCATCATCACTTAAGCCAATTCCTTATAATAAATTTCTCTCTGTTTCTGTCTCTCTCTTTCTTTTCTCTCTCTTGGAAACAAGATATCTATCTATGAATCTATTTATGTATCTACCTATTATCTATCATCTGTCTATCATCTATCTATCTATCTATCTATCTATCTATCTATCTATCTATCTATCTATCTATCTATCTATCTATCTATCTATCATCTATCTATCTATATCAAACCCCTGGGGACCTCTTCAGCATCTTGATACATGGCACTGTGGAGTTACCATCAGCAGTATATAGACGTTGCAATAAGGCTGACTTGCGGAATGATTATTATAATAAAAGTCTTTCTATACATTTTTCTGTAGAGACCAGGGAAACTATAGTAAATTTTATGGTTTTAGAGGAATTTGAACATTAACGAGGTTATTTTTTCTTATACTTTAACATCCTTAGGATGTAGATTTATATTATCCATTTTGCATATTCCATGACTTACACATATTAGATAATGAAGAAATGTTTATTAACTGAATAGATGTCCTCAATTACATAATATTTTCACAAGCCTTGAGTGGGTGGTGACTCAAGGAGACATACAACTTGGCCTTATGGGTACAGGTCTTTTTCTCTTGGGTCTTCTGTTGGCAATTACGGAGTGCTGATAGTTGTCACGTGATCTTCAAGAAAGCACTTGCTCAGAGACTTATGCATCTGTTAACAAAGTACTTATTGGCATTTTTAATAAACTCTATTTCTTGGTACTAGTTTCACATAAGATCATGTGACCATTTTTGTGTTTCTGAACATTTATTATAAAATACAGGATTGAGAAAATTAGCAATAGAGAAAATTTATTGGTTTGTGGGTGTGGTGGGGTAGGCTAAAGACCCACATTGTGGGAATGTAAAGTATTAAATGTAGTTATGAGTATCTTATCTTCCTTTCATTTGAATATACTATCTTCCTAACCCTCTCAGATTCCTGCAGCAAAATTCTATAAGGAAAGAAATGAAATCCCATACAGAATGACAACAAGGAGGAATGAACTGGGTCAGGGGACTTTAGCTCTAGCCTGATAATTTCAATCTGACTCAAGTCAGTAATGAAAGTTGCTTGATGCACTATGGGAAATTTGATGGTAGTCTAGGGCCAAATTTAATGGGCAAGTACATCTATCAGCACAACATGTCACCACTGAGCAATCACATTTATGATCTCAAAAGAATTAAGAAGGCAATGAAGGCAAAATGCTTCTCAAAGAAAACAGGTAGTTTCTTCTCTGTCAAGGCTGAGATTAAAATCCTCTGAGCCAAGGTTCTATTTGCCACCTTTGGTGCTAGTGATGCAGAAGCCAAGTCATGGACTTTTAATTTGATTAAAAGCTTAAGTGCCCTCAATCCTACTGCTTTAGATTTGTATCATGCATCATTGAGTCATAAGATGGGAAACATCTGTTTGAATTTGCAAGAAAGAATCAAACAGAAACTTCTTAACACAGCTCATCAAGACCCAGCAAAAGCAGAACAACCAGAAGGTCAAATGGGTAATATTATGACCATCTCCAGGTTCAGAAGGTGTTAGGAATATCTTGTAATCAGGAAAGTCACCAGGCTACTAATCATTACAGTGCAGGTACTAAGGTCATGGGAGGGAAACTGAAACATATACTAAACAAAGGTCTCTAGTTCAGATGTAATTAGGATTGGATATCAATTATAAATAAGGCATAATACAGAAGGTGGGCATGAAATAATGATGAGGCTACCAGAGGACTCTTGGTTCTCAGATCAATAAGCAAACAAATATTATAGTGTTTTCATTGTGGAATGCAATACAGCTGGCCAAGAGGAATTGATTACTCTTTGCAAAAATTCAAATAAAAAAGCCCTGAGTTTCCCATTTTTACTTTGTTAATCAGAAAGAGTGTGTGAGGGAGTGTCTGCTTGCCTAAACTCTCAAATGCTCTAATGAAGTGGTTCTCAACCTTGACTGCATGTGAAAATCACCTGGGGAGCTTTAAAAACAGAATCTACTGCCTGGGCCACCCCCCTAACCCCAGCAATTTTGATTTAATGGCTCTAGGGTAAGGTCAAGGTACCCACATTAAAAAAATTCTCAGCTTTTTAAAAAGCCAGATGTTTGAGAGTGAGAAATAATACCATCAGGCCCAAGTATTAGCTCTACTTATAGGACAAGTAGGTGGCACACAAATGGCAAGATTTCAAGTGCCCTAAAAGTGTCCTGAGTCCCTTGCTATATTTCTGGCATCAGCCCTGCTACACTGCCTAAAATAACTATGTTCGAATTTGTATACCCTAGCTAAAATGCAGTTGTTATCTTGGAGAGCTGACATATTTATATCTTATTTTGAATTTGTTTATCAGATTAGCTAGCAAAGAGAGTATGCATTTTAACAGGAGAACAGCAGCTCTAAAACATGGAGTGCTAAGGAGGGAAGTTATGCCTTCCAGTTTGTCTAGGCTTGAGGAGTCTCCAGGGATGTAGGACTTTCCGTTTTAAAATCAGGCTTGTCCTGGGCAAATCAGTATGAGTTGGTAACCATAACCATGGGGTGGAGCATTAAGGCTTTTGAGGGCTCTGGGCACCTGGATAGGATTAAAGGAAGAGTAGAGAAGAAAGCAGAATGAAGGACCCATTTCACTAACTTTACCATTTTGCTTGGAGATGATATAACAAGAGTGGGCCAGAATCATTTATTGGTGTATTAAATAGTATGAATTATTTATTTTTATTTATTTATTTTTTTTATAGTTTTTTTTTAAATTTAAATTTTAATTTATTTATTTATTTATTTATGGCTGTGTTGGGTCTTCGTTTCTGTGCGAGGGCTTTCTCCAGTTGCGGCAAGCGGGGGCCACTCTTCATCGCGGTGCACGGGCCTCTCACTATCGCGACCTCTCTTGTTGGGGAGCACAGGCTCCAGACGCGCAGGCTCAGTAGTTGTGGCTCACGGGCCTAGCTGCTCCGCGGCATGTGGGATCTTCCCAGACCAGGGCTCGAACCCGTGTCTCCTGCATTGGCAGGCAGATTCTCAACCACTGCACCACCAGGGAAGCCCTGGATTATTTATTTTTATAATTGGTAGAAGAAACACAAAGAATAAGTTATATGTATTTTGTTCTCTGTATTTTCTTCTCTCCTATTTCTAGAAGGTAGTTAGGTCATTTTGTGCCTGGGAGTGGGGTGTAGTTTATGTTGCCAAAGTTACCACAAACAAACAAACACTAAAACTTCTGATTTTTGGAAAGCTTCAACTCATTGGAGAGCTTAACTGGAATGAAAAGTCCTGAGGTGAGATCTTTGAAAATGGGTAAGAGAAGCAGCAAGGTAATGAGAGAATACACCTTGAAACTAGGTAGGTGATGGTTGATCAAAGCATCAAGAAAACTGAGGTGCTTGTGCTGTGAGTGTGCGTGTGCGTGTGTGTGTGTAGAAGGCTGGGTGGTATACCTAAGGATGCAAAATATGAGGCCTTTTATTTGCTGAGATTTCTATGCCCAGTATTTTATAGAAGCTACTGAGTTTTCCAACTTCAAAGGACCAATGTGAGCTTGTCAGTGGTGACTGGTATAAACCTACAATCAAAGTCCTTCTCCAATGTTCTGTGCTGTGTAATACTCTTGGGATGTCCAGTAATGGAGGAGATTTAATTTACTGCTTGTCCAGTAGAATGGGGGCTCAAAGTAAAATTTAATTAAATTTAAACAAAAAAGTGACATTTATAATATACATAAAAGTGTGGAGAAAAATCCATACTCACTGCAATATTTGCTATTGAAAGCCTATTTTATGGCAGGTACTTTATTATATGTATTAATAATGTTTACAGTCTATGAGGTCTGTGTGTGTATACACACACATAAGTTGTACATAACATACATATGTGTATATATAAACATATATTTATATAATATATATTCATGTTACAGATGAGGATCAGAGAGGTAAAGTTGACTCATCACACAACTTGTAGAAAGTGTCAGAGCTGAGAATTTTAATCCATGCCTTTCTAATTCAAAACCCTGTCCTCTCACCACTTACCATGTTACTTCTGTATTGGTTAGACAGAATAAAAGGAAAATAAAATGCTGAAACACTTCTCTGATTATTCGTTTCCTTTCTCTAAAAAAATGTGTAGATACGCATTGAATGAGCAAATGTGTTGACATGTTCTACGGAGTTGGCCTCACTTCCATGCATGACTTTCTGACTACTCTCCAAACTTAAGGATTGAATTTAGTCTCTGGGATAGGCAGTTCTGTGATGGAGTTGTTTGGCATAGCTGTTTTAGGGTGTGTCTATGTAACTAGCTGGAACAAGCTCAACTTTATTTCTAGACACTTTTAAATGTGTTTCTCATGGCTTTTGACCACAATTCATCACCAAGTGATGAATTTCATTTATCATTCAACTGCAGCAAGAGAAAGGAGAGCAACTCTAGAAAGTGGCAAATAGCCTGGTAATTATTTTGCTTTCATATCTTAACTGGGAACAATTTTTAGATAAGTGGTGCCTCTTTTGGCTTCCTTAGATTACTGCATATAGTTTAGACAGAGTCTGAGCAGAGAAAATTTCATGAAGACAATCCAGTTTAAACAAAGGTGAAACCACTAAATATTTGAACATGAGAACAAGGATGAAAGTGGATCTGGTCACTAATCATGTTAGGGATTCTTGCTATGGTGTCATCTTTACAGGAAAACTTGTTGACAATAATGTCTTCAAAAGTATCATTAACATATGTTAGGAGTCAGACCTGAGTTTGATTCAGCTCCAATACATGCTCTGAGACTTTAGGCAAGTTGCATAAACTCTCTAAGATGTTATTTTACTCATCTTTAAATGAAGATGATAATACGTAACTCATGGGGTATAAATTAAATAATTTATGTAAAACAATTAGCACAGTATCTGGCATGTAACAAATGGTCAATAAATGTTAGCTATCGTCATCATCATCATTATCATTTTTCTTCTGTGCTAAGCACATCACATTTACTTTTTTTTCCCTTTTAGCTTTTAAAAAAATGCTTAAAAGCTATGTCTACATAGCTGTACAATTCAGTCAAACAATTTAGTCCAACTTTTTCTTAGGTACTGTGTAAACATATAGAGGCAATGAAAAGCATGTGTGAGCTTGATATTATTAGAATTAAAATATTTCTCCTAATAACTTGTTAATAGGTTGGAGATAACAAGACAACTTTTCTTATAGGTCCTTGGTTTAGCTTACCTTGCATTCTCTTCAAAACATGTCTTTGATCTCTAATTCTACATTTTTTTGGCTCTTTTGAAACACATGCTTTCCTCAACCCAAAATATTTGATCTTCATCTAATATGTGCCAGGGACACAATAATGAATTAGACATAGTTTTTGCCTGAAGAGAGTTTTAAGTCTAATAACCATGCTTCTCCTACTACAGTAGGAGAAGGTGGTTTTGATGTGGACTTGACTATGTTTATCATCTGAACAATTTGTGGTGGTCAAGGTAAGCTTTGATCTCTCTCTCTTTCACGTGTGCTCTCTCTCCATTTTACTTTATTTCTCTATGTGAACCCAATATATGGGATTTTTGAGTCTTTACCAGCTGGAAAGGCAATGTCAGTGACCTTTCCTGTATTTTTAATCATCAAGGACTGTTAGATGGAAGAAGGATTAGATTTCTCTTTAAGTGGCTCCAAAGAGCCAAACTCAGAAGAATAAGTTATCAGGAAAGTAGATTTTCGCTGGAATATGAAAACTGAAACCATTTGAAAATTCAGTGGATACCTCAGATCTGGAAATGTTTAAATAAATTCTGAGTGACCAGAGGTCTAGGTGGTTGTAGAGTTCATTCCTGTATTTAGCAGGATGGTCTTTCTGGTTCCTCTTAGCTCTGAGGGTCTATAAAACATGGAAAATTCTCTAGTAAGTTAGATATCCATGCTGCTAAGATTTCAACATTTCTCTATTGGCATTACAAAAAGTAAATAGCTTTGTGTGAAGTTTAATCTCTTAAACTTATCATTTTAAACTTGTAACTTATAACTTGGATAGTTTCTTATCTAAAAGGTACACATTAGTCTTTGATAATCTAATTTTTTTTATTGTCAAAAGGACATGTGTACAATGAAGCTCAGCTCACAGTAAAAAGGAAGATAGGAATTGTCTACTGCTATGTGCAAAGCACTTTCTCTTACCAAGGCACATACCCCTCATCTTAGTTCTTGCCAAGGAAAGATATTAGCCTCCACCTCATTTCTCCTGCTTCTGCTTTCTTGAATTATCCCAGTTTGGCCTAGTGAAGTACCCACCTGTAGGCTCAGCTTTGTCCCAGTTCCCAGTCCAATCCCATTTGAAGCTTACAATCTTACAGCTCTTCTGCTGGTCTGACTCAAGACATGACGTCTTAGCACTGAGCTCTGGGCTCCTACTTTGTTCTTAAATCACTCTGCATTAGTCTGTACTATGTAGACTAGAGGCCTATGTGACCTATGATTTGCCATTCTAGTGTTGACAACTGTTCTTCTGTATTGACTCTTGAGTTCTAGCTCTTCCTTCCTGGATATCTCAATATGTAAATTTAAACTTTTGCTTTGGATTATGTGCTGATGTTATGTTCTTTTTAAAAACATTTTTAAATTAAAAAAAAATTTATTGAAGTATAGTTGATTTACAATGTTGTGTTAATTACTGCTGTACAGCAAAGTGCTTCAGTTATACATATATATATATATATCAATATCTACATCTATATATTCTTTTCTTATAATCGTTTCCATTATGGTTTATCATAGGAAACTGAATATAGTTCTCTGTGCTATACAGTAGGACCTTGTTATTCATCCATTCTATATATAAAAACTTATATCTGTTAACCCCAACCTCCCACTCCATCCTTCCCCCAACACATTCTCCCTTGGTAACCACCAGTCTTTTCTCTATGTCCATGATCCTGTTTCTGTTTCATAGATAGGTTCATTTGTATCATATTTTAGATTCCACATATAAGTGATATCATATGGTATTTGTCTTTCTCTTTCTGACTTACTTCACTTAGTATGATAATTTCTAGTTGCATCCATGTTACTGCAAATAGCATTATTTCATTCTTCTTTATGGCTGAGTAGTTTTCCATTGTATATATGTACCACATCTTCTTTAATCATTCATCTGTCGATGGACATTTAGGTTGTTTCCATGTCTTGGCTATTGTGATTAATGCTGCTATGAACATACGGTTGCAGTATCTTTTTGAATTATAGTTTTGCCTGGATATATACCAAGGAGTGGGATTGCTGGATCATATGGTAATTTTATTTTTAGTTTTCTGAGGAACCTCCATACTGTTTTCCACCATGGCTGCACCAACTTACATTCCCACCAACAGTGTAGAAGTGTTCCCTTTTCTCGACATCCTCTCCAGCATTTGTTATTTGTAGACTATTTAATGATGGTCATTCTGACTGGTGTGAGGTGGTACCTCATTGTATTTTTTTAATATAAATTTATTTATTTATTTATTTTTGGCTGCTTTGGGCCTTTGTTGCTGTGCGTGGGCTTTCTCTACTTGCGGTGAGTGGGAGCTACTCTTCATTGCAGTGCACGGGCATTGCAGAGGCTTCTCTTGTTGTGGAGCATGAACTTTAGGTGTATGGGCTTCAGTAGTTGTGGCACGTGGGCTAAGTAGTTGTGGCTTGTGGGCTTAGTTGCTCTGCGGCATGTGAAATCTTCCCAGATCAGGGCTCAAACTTGTGTCCCCTGCTTTGGCAGGTGGATTCTTAACTACTGTGCCACCTGGGAAGTCCCTCATTGTAGTTTTGATGCACTGATGTTATGTTCTAATAGCTGCTTTAGTATATCTTCCTTTTTCTTCTGATATAATAATAGCTATCTTATTTTGGTACTTACTATGAAACAACCTCACCATACTTTTAAACTTCAGATGGAAAACTGTGGAAAATTCAGAGCAAAGTAGTAAAAAAAAAAGTTTAGTGTGTTTGTTTTTTTCTTTTCATTTGAAGACAAACTACTGGGCTTGAGATTTTGTTTTAAAGACAAGAGGTACCTGGAATCCCATTTTCAATGATTTTTATAGGGAGAAATATTTAATAGAGTTTTTGTCATTCAGAGATTAAAAAATTGGAAAAGTGGTTAAAATAGAAGGAGTAGAAATTTCTATTGAACATAATGAAAACCTTTATGGTTATCAAGGTGTAGAAAACTCACTATGGGCAACCAAAGACTACTGATTAGTCTGTCCCTCATTTAACAATTGCTTTAAAGATGGCTATAGATGCTTGTTTGGTTAAAAATGATCTTATACAACTGGTTTTTAGATACTGTGTAGATACAGAAAAAGTACAAAGTGTGTGAAAGATTGATATTATTAAACTTAATGTGCTTTGCTAAAGAAGAGCTTAGATAACTGGTCCTGGAATGTTTTGCTAACCAGCTGCCTGAAGGCTGGAGAATGGATCCTCTGAAGTAGTCTAATTCTCAGATTCTCATCATTTTCTGAAGTTTCAATTGAGAATGAAATTGTTTTGGATCAGGTAGAAACATTTGTTAGTTTTTCTGTCTCCTGAAGAATTTAAAAAAACACAGTTTTCATGATCTTTGTGATGAACAGGCAATTGTGTGTTTTGATTTATCTCTTTTAATGATCATAATTAAATGTGATTCATTATTGTAGTTTTATCAATAAATCAAAGTAGATCACGAGGCAAAATCATCTGTCCTATAAAACCATGCACAAATTGTTTGAGAAAAAAGTGAGAGGAAAAAAAAAAGATAATCCAAGGGAGAAGGAAAAGACTCAGTTTAGATTCCCGTGTCACAACACCTCACTCACCAAAATTATAGTAGCCATTTTCTCACATCCACCCTGTATTAAACAGACATGAATTCAGACAGGCCTACCATATTAGAATAAATACTTTCGAAGACACTTACTGTTAAAACTCTAAACCGATCAATGCATGCCATTTGTTCATAATAAAACAGGTAGATTCAATCTCATGAAGATTGCATATTTACCTGCAGGAGAGGTCCCAGTTGAAGGAGCTCAGAGTTCAGTCAGACAGATACAACATGCTGACTGAGGTTGCAGGGCAATGTACAGGCATGGTAAAATAAATTGTGAATGTGATGGGAGGAGAATGGTCAATAGTTCAAGATGAAGTTGCATGATGCCTCAATGGGTAGATAGAATGAAGAAACAGGACATCTGGGAGCATATATATATAGTTCAGGAAAGAGTTAAGAGAAGTCTGGGACCTCAGTGTTCTCACCTTTAAATGGGGCTAAATATATTACCTATGGGATAGGATATAGGAGGATTGAATGAGATGTTTAGCGCACTGCCTGGCACTTGGAAAAAACCCAATAACTGTTAGTTCTTATAAGACTATGACTGGTAGAGAGTGTGAAATAATCCCTTGCTTAGGGTATTATTTTTCAACACATTTCTGAATCATCTTTGCAATATTGCAGTGATGACTCCTACTTAGCTTACAGTCAGTTATGAATTCCAGGTCTCTTAGGCTGTGCTTATTTTTAATGAGATCTCTTCTATCCTGGATCGGTGGTTCTCTTTTTTTTATCTTTAAACTTGTTCCTAATAGTTTTATTTATTTACATCTTTATTGGAGTATAATGGCTTTACATTGTTGTGTTAGTTTCTTCTGTATAACAAAGTGAATCAGGATATGTAAACCTATATCCCCATATCCCCTCCCTCTTGAGTTTCCCTCCCACCCTCCCTATTCCTCTCCTCTAGGTGGTCACAAAGCACCGAGCTGATCTCCCTGTGCTATGCGGCTGCTTCCCACTAGCTATCTATTTTACATTTAGTAGTGTATATATGTCCATGCCATTCTCTCACTTCGTTCCAGCTTACCCTTCACCCTCCCCGTGTCCTCAAGTCCATTCTCTACGTCTGTGTCTTTATTCTTGTCCTGCCCCTAGGTTTTTCAGAACCATTTTTTTTTTTTTTTTAGATTCTGTATATATGTGTTAGCATACGGTATTTGTTTTTCTCTTTCTGACTTACTTCACTCTGTATGACAGACTCTAGATTCGTCCACCTCACTACAAATAACTCAATTTTGTTTCTTTGGATGGCTGAGTAATATTCCATTGTATATATGTGCCACATCTTCTTTATCCATTCATCTGCCGATGGATACTTAGGTTGCTTCCATGTCCTGGCTATTGTAAATAGAGCTGCAATGAATATTGTGGTGCATGTCTCTTTTTGAATTATGGTTTTCTCAGGGTATATGCCCAGTAGTGGGATTGCTGGGTTGTATGGTAGTTCTATTTCTAGTTTTTTAAGGAACCTCCATACTGTTATCTGTAGTGGCTGTATCAATTTACATTCCCACCAACAGTGCAAGAGGGTTCCCTTTTCTCCACACCCTCTTCAGCATTTATTGTTTGTAGATTTTTTGATGGTGGCCATTCTGACTGGTGTGAGGTGATACCTCATTGTAGTTTTGATTTGCATTTCTCTAATGATTAGTGATGTTGAGCATCCTTTCATGTGTTTGTTGGCAGTCTGTATATCTTCTTTGGAGAAATGTCTATTTAGGTCTTCTGCCCATTTTTGGATTGGGTTGTTTGTTTTTTTGATATTGAGCTGCACGAGCTGCTTGTATATTTTGGAGATTAATCCTTTGTCAGTTGCTTCGTTTGCAAATATTTTCTCCCATTCTGAGGGTTGGTTTTTGGTCTTGTTTATGGTTTCCTTTGCTGTGTAAAACTGTTAAGTTTCATTTGGTTCAACTTGTTTATCTTTGTTTTTATTTCCATTTCTCTAGAAGGTGGGTCAAAAAGGATCTTGCTGTGATTTATGTCATAGAGTGTTCTGCTTATGTTTTCCTCTAAGAATTTTATTGTGTCTGAACTTACATTTAGGCCTTTAATCCATTTTGAGTTTATTTTTCTGTATGGTAATAGGGAGTGTTATAATTTCATTCTTTTACATGTAGTTGTCCAGTTTTCCCAGTACCACTTGTTGAAGAGGCTGTCTTTTCTCCACTGTATATTCTTGCCTCCTTTATCAAAGATAAGGTGACCATATGTGTGTGAGTTTATCTCTGGACTTTCTATTCTGTTCCATTGATCTATATTTCTGTTTCGGTGCCAGTACCATACTGTCTTGATTACTGTAGCTTTGTTGTATAGTCTGAAGTCAGAGAGCCTGATTCCTCCAGCTCCGTTTTTTTTCTCAAGATTGCTTTGGCTGTTTGGGGTCTTTTGTGTTTCCATATAAATTGTGAATTTTTTTGCTCTAGTTCTGTGAAAAATGCCATTGGTTGTTTATAGGGATTGCATTGAACCTGTAGATTGCTTTGGGTAGTATAGTCATTTTCACAATGCTGATTCTTCCAATCCAAGAACATGGTGTATCTCTCCATCTGTTTGTATCCTTTTTAACATCTTTCATCAGTGTCTTATAGTTTTCTGCATACAGGTCTTTTGTCTCCTTAGGTAGGTTTATTCCTAGGTATTTTATTCTTTTTGTTGTAATGGTAAATGTGAGTGTTTCCTTAATTTCTCTTTCAGATTTTTCATTGTTAGTGTATAGGAATGCAAGAGATTTCTGTGCATTAATTTTGTATACTGCAAATTTACCAAATTCATTGATTAGCTCTAGTAGTTTTCTGGTAACATCTTTAGGATTCTCTGTGTATAGTATGTCATCTGCAAACAGTGACAGTTTTACTTCTTCTTTTCTGATTTGTATTCCTTTTACTTCTTTTACTTCTCTGATTGCCATGGCTAAAACTCCCAAAAAGATGTCACCAAAAAAGAAAACTACAGGCCAGTATCACTGATGAATATAGATGCCAAAATCCTCAACAAAATGCTAGCAAACAGAATCCAACAGCACATTAAAAGGATCATACACCATGATAAAGTGGGGGCTATCCCAGAAATGCAAGGATTCTTCAATATATGCTAATCTATCAGTGTGGTACACCATATTAAGAAATTGAAGGATAAAAACCATATGATTATGTCAATAGATGCAGAAAAAGCTTTTGACAAAATTCAACACCGATTTTTGATAAAAACTCTCCAGAAAGGGGGCATAGAGGGAAACTACCTCAACATAATAAAGGCCATATATGACAAACCCACAGCCAACATCGTTCTCAATGGTGAAAAACTGAAACCATTTCCTCTAAGACTAGGAACAAGACAAGGGTGCCCACTCTCACCATTATTATTAAACATAGTTTTGGATGTTCTTAATAGTTTATGTTTTCTCCTGTTGACATTATTCCTGTTTCATAGGACCAGTGTATTCACATTCACTTTACATGTTATTTCTGTGTCATAACCCTGCCAGTTTTAACATCATGTAGACATTAACACATTCTTAATTTCTTAGTCTTATAGACTGTACCAAAAGCCCTGTCTTCTTTCCTTTGTCCTACAGAGCAGCTAGCTCAACTCAAAAGTCCATAGATACCAAGTAAGGGGCTATCAGATAAGATGTAACATATTAAATTGTTTTTTAACTTGAATTTTTATTTGAACTTCTTTTGGACCCTGGGACACCCAGTTCCAGCCTTACTTCTATGGCTGAATTAGATTATCCATAGAGAGCATCTGTTTCCCAGCCACTCAAGATTTATTTATGGAAATTTTACTCCCACACCTTGGGGTCAACAGCATTCTTTGGGATGTGACTGTTATCTCAATTGAATTAAACCCTCTCATAAATGTACAATAAAATGCAAAATAAAACTGGATGAAATTTAGCTCTTCAGTTTTAATCTGCTGGTTGAAGAATTCAAAGAAATCCATTTGGGATATTTTCTAGTTCCCGTGAAAAGTAAATATTTGAAAATAACTATCATTCATTGCAGATTGCTTGTGTTAGGCATATCTTCTGAAATACAAATTGTTTTTATAGAGATAATTGAAAGAAATTAAGAATGAATCATTGAGTTTAGCTATAGCATGATGCTGTCAAAAAGTTCATCAATTCATATTACATGAAGAAATTGGGAAACTAAATGGGCATCATTTGGTCTAGTCTTCCGAGTAATTATTCTTCAGTTGATTTAACATACTAGATAAAAATAAAGGTTAATGCCTATGCTAATTAAGAAAATTTTTGTTAGCTTTTTTTATTGAATATTGACATGCACTTAGATTAATTCTAAGCTTTATTATATTACATTCAAATCTCTATCATATGTAAAACACATAGATGAGATGTCAAAATTTAGCTATAATATGAAATAATATATTATTAAAGACACATTTGAGCTCTGTTAGAAAAACGAATTTAACTGAAAAATAATAAAATAATGAAATAGATTGGTTCTGAAATATTATTTAGGGTTATTAGGGACCACAGGCAAAGAAGAGGTGGTGGCAGTCTTGCTTCTCCCTTGTGTTAATGAGAAAATAATTGAGGATGTCTTTGGTTCTAAGCAAAATCCCATCAGGGAGAGCTTTGAAAGTTTGTTCTTCATACACTTTGAGAGAAGAGAGTACTAAAAAGACCTTAGAAAGATGTTAATCAAAATTAAGTTCCAGTATTCTAAATCTCCTTCACTGGAAGAAAAAATATATATTCAAATAAACTTCTTTATCAATACAGATCCCTATATTTCTTGTTGAATTTGTCATTTTGGGTGCACTGTAATATATTCAATGCAGTCCATCTTGAGTTCCCCAAGAACCTTGATTCCACTTCATAGAGCAGTCAATTGATTTCTGCATTAGAGCACAAGGATGGCTGTAGTGTTGCCCTCTCACAACAGTATCCCTTCTACCTCCTTTCTCTCCATAATGTAGATTTGATGACCATTTTGATGTTGCACACAGAAGTTACACACTTCTGTGATTTTCTTCTACAGAATAAATAAAATCTTCACCCACTTCCTCCAGGATCCTCATAGAGGATTCCAAGAAAGGGGAGTGATTTTCACTTGACCCATGATTCCCAATTCATTTACATTTTGTTTAGTCTGGTGACTCTTGGCTTTGTTCTAGATGTGCCAAAAGGGAGAACAACTTACACTGAAAGATATTTATGTATTGAAGTAAACATTCAATCCATCAAGATATCTAACAGAATTTTTTTTCCTTGAATTTGTCTTCAGGGAAAAAGAAGCAACAAGACAATAAGCTCTCATCAGTGATTTATTCTAATAACTTCTTTGGCATGTCTTGAAGTCAGTATAAATTTAATTTAGAACCCTATATTTTTACTTACACTCCTGAACAATCACAGTCTCTGGTTTTGAGGCTCTGCAGGTTGTCAATCAACAGATATTTTTTAGATTACTATGTAAGGCAGTAAGATTCAATTATTTTCCATATTCCTTATTTACTATGCCATAAAAATGGATGAATACATACTATAAAGATGGTAAACAAAAAATGTTGAAATAAAAAAGGATTTCAATAACCAGAAGACCCCATTTTCTGAGCATTTTAGTTAAGCTTCCTTGAACCTAGAACACTCACTGGTCAAATTACCCATCTTGCTGCTCCATAACTAGTTTAGATGAAGACTTACTCTTACTGAACAAATTTATAATCGACATGGTAACTGAGATGTAGGAACTGGACCTGGCATCCTAGGACCCAAGTTCAAATCCAAATTTTGCTATTAATCAACTGTGTGACCTAGTTAATGAATTTCCCCAATCCTCATTTTTCACATCTATAAAATAGGGTACCTCAAGGTACAAGGCTGCTGAAATGTTAAAGGAAATAATGTATAAGAAAATGCTCTGTAGACTGTAAAACGTCAGATATAATTTTTGTTATTCACACAAATGGCATTTTAAAGACTGGAGAATTGTTGTGTTGATCTTATATTCTCTGGAGTATCCAAATCACTTTGGTGCTTAACCCTTATTTTTTAAAACATGTGAGAGAGTTCCCCTTCTACTGAAAGTATTGGTACCAATGTTCCTAGATTGATAAAGATAAGGGGTAAATAAAGATACAAGAATACTTTGGCATTTGGTACTGATTAACAAAATGTATAAAAGATAATGTATTTATATGTGGCAAAGTCTCATACCTCATAAAACTGCCCTCTTGGCTAGATCTCCATATATGACATATGATGGTTTAGTTTCCCAAATTCAGATTCCCCACGTAGTTATTTATTTATTTTTTTGCTTACTTTGGAGTGCTAGGTCAGTCTGCCTGCTTTTAATTTATATCCATCGAATATATTATCTGGGTAAATAACATATAGACATTCTGTTCCTTTATATAGTAAGTCCATTCGGGCTTTCCAAGGGGAAATTGGTTAATATCCTGAGGAGAACAGAAACTCCCATTGCTCCCACCTACCTGTCCTTCTGCAAGAGAAGTAAGCATTTCCATCTGGGCACTACTGGACAGTATTCCAAAAGAAATGGGGAAGACATTTATTGTCCAAATAATTTTAATGTAACCAGGCCCAGACTCTGGAGAATGTCCTGGAGGGAACAATGCTATAACTGCTTTCACACCAAGAAGTAAAATTGTTCTTTAAATGAGCTTGTATTTTGCTTTCTATCTGCTATAATTTTGAAGTTCACTTTCACACCGTTTGTTTTCATTTTTTGCAAGTAACTTATGATAATAAACTGTCAGTTATCTGCAGGAATAGGACTAAACTGTATAACTGAAATCCACTGATAACCATAACACTTTGTTTTTAGCTTATATCTTCAATCTTCTTTCTCTTAAATCCACTTGAAATGAAAAAGACAGAGTTGCTAATAAGCAGCAAAATGCTGTACTTCTGCTTCTCTCCTTCCCTTCTCAGCCTATATTGGCGATGTTAATGAACAAAGACATGCCTAAAAGCCAGGCAGTCAGAAGGAGGAGAAGTGGAGGTCAAGGATAACCTGGAAAATGAATAATCAGTGCCTAGATAATGAGAGATGACTACACTCATGTTTATTTAAGATTCTTCTTAAGTGATACAAGCATCTTCCATCCCACCTGCTACCCCAGGGATTTGATTTACTGTCCTCCTTAGAAAAGGAGTTACCTAAGTAATTAGGGAGTTACCTAAGGTGGAAACTGCCTGCCTCCTTGTCTCAAAATCATCCATGGAGCCCTAGAATAACAGAGATGGAAGGGATATCACAGGGCATAAAGCAACTCCTTACATTTCAAGGATGAGCAATTGAGATACAGAGAGAGAGAGAGAGAGAAATGACTCCTGCAGGGTAACATAACTGGTTAATAGCAGAGCTGGGACTAAAAGCCAGGCTTTCTGACTCTTAAGTCCAACACATCATACCTGTCAATCTCAATACTTAGTTGCTCTAAAGTAGTTACTGAGAAATTAGTTCTGTTGATTTTATCTCTTCATTTTCTCCCTAGGATGGAAGATGCTGGACATTCTCTCCCCTGACTTTCTTCTGCTATGTTTGGTTTCCTTTTCTCCATCCTCAGTGCTACAGTTTTAGTTCAGGCTGTCATCACCTCCTGTGCAAACTCTTGTGTTTGTCTCACAGTGTATCTCTTTGCCTTCAATTCCCCTTTATTCCATTAACCACACTGCTATTAGAGTGAGTTTTTATAAATAAGGTATAATGACAGTCTTCTTGTGATTAAAATCATTCAAAGGCTCACCATCACTTATTTCACTTACTAGAGCATGAAGTCCAAACAAACCTCATCATGGTCTAATCCTTAAATACTTCTCTAACCTCATCTTTCATTGCTTTTCTCAGCCTCCCATCAACACTTTTCATTGTATGACACAGCTTTAAAATAGTACTCGCAGTGTCCCTAAGGTGCTATGTTGGTTCTTGTTTCTGAGATTTTGCATATATTATTCCCTGGAGTAATCACCCTTCCTTTGTCTACCACTTAGTAGAATGCTCATACTTTAAGATCCAGTTAAAGTTTTCCTTTTGATGAAGCCTTCTCCATCACTCCAGCAGAATTAATTGCACTCTTTTTATGGCATCACTGTTCCATTTACATACTTTCATTACAGCAATGGATAATAAGTATTTGTATGTAACTCCTGTATTGTAATGTAAACTTTTTGAAAGAAGGAACCTTGCCTAATTCCCACCCCACTTCCTTCTGTACACAGTGCCTGAATGTGGGGCTCAATAAATAACTTCTTGATGTGCCATGCCCAATATACTTTGTAGGTCACAGAGATGACCAGACACTTAATTTAATAAATACTGAGGATCCAATTTTTTAAGTTGGGCTCTGTCATTCTTGTTAATATAACCTTCATGTTCACTTTAAAAAGTATCAATCAATCATACTTTCAAAAATCTAGTATAGGAGGCAGAATATAATGAATTTGTTTGGAAATCACATTTACAAGGTAAGCCCACAGCAGAAGACTGTCTGTGTAACATATTGCTTTTTAATAAAGTAAATATATAAACATTAGAATCACCTTTTCAATCCTTAGTACCTAAACCTTACATCACCATCAGGAGCAAATATAATTAGATATCCAAAATATGAAAAATTCTAGTACATTAACACTGAAATGTAACTCAATACATTGTTTTTCTTGGCACATAATTGACAAACATTAAGGGAATATAGTTTTGTTTATTCATACCAAGAGCTGGAAACAAACCTAATGCCAACGGGACGTTTTTCTGTACTTTAACAGCTAAACAGGATAGTTAAGAACTAATGCTCTGGTATTTTTGTTTGTTTGCCTGTTTACATTTTTGTCTGAAAGTTTACATGACTGAAAATTTGTTAAGTATTGTAAATGTAAGGCCATTACGTCTGGGCAGAAATTTTTATCTGCACCACTGCTGCCTCTGTTTCTCTACTTCCTTCTCCACCTCCTCCATCTTCTTTCAACATCATTTGTTTTGTGAGTTCCAACACAGCAGAAAGAACTGTGTGGCTCATGGGTCTTTTAGTGCTAATCTTGTGTATACAGCTGAGGTTCAGGTTTGGGCATCATTCCCCAGGAATCTAGGATCTTACCTTCTTATGTCTGGGGGACTCTTACGGTTTTGTGCAGGGAAATCAGAAATGAGTCCATGTACCCATTTTTTTCAGAGTCATAGCCAAAAACACATCAATGAGGAATCAGCAACACCAAAGAAGCAAGTTTGTCCTCTGTACTTTAGAAGGAATACATGCTCTAATAATAACTGTTAGCCACGTCATTAACTCCTTGATGCAGTCTTCATTTTTGTAATGGATTCCAGCTACCAACATTTGATGCTGTCCCAGTGATCATTCATGTATATCCTCAAGATGTTAAAAATCTCAAGGCTCATTTATTGAAAAAATGTGATAAAGTCTTACCACATTGCAGTGTCATGCCTAATGGGTTTGTGACTCTCATATGATATCTGTATATAAAAATGAAATATATATATGATATATATATATATCTTAATTACATTATATATGATATATAATGTAATTTATAGTGTAATTATACATTATATATTACATATGTATGTATGTAATATATGTACATATACATATGTATATAATATTAAATTATATAATGTAATATTTATCATATATATGTACATATATATGATATATATATCTTATTTTCCCTCATAAAGTTATGAATTTCATATGTTGGGGCATATGCAACCATCCAGCATCGTGCCCTTGGTGTTTTGTCAGTCAAACCATAGCTTGGAGCAATATGAGAACAGATTAGGGGACAGCTCTAAGTTACTGCAAACAAGAAGGTCTTATTTCTCTAATAAGAGAATTTCTCTTATTTCTTCAATACAACAGCCTAGTTCCAGTTGCTTAAGTGGCGAGACAGAGTTTACTTAGCCTTTTTTTCTAGAAATAAATGACATTATAGGTGAAATAATAAATGAATAAATAAATCAATTAATGAATGATGATGATAATAAACCTTTTATCCAGTGCCAGTGTGATAGAATAGCATAGAATGTGGAGTCATTTAACATTAACGGGGATGAAGAATAAAGGTAATTAGATCCTTTTTGAGGAAAGAAAAGTAGCACCTAGCCATATTCAAGACAAGCCCTGGGCACGTTAGGGAAGTTGGTGCAGTTTGACTTGAGTTCCCCTTTGACGAATTTCTGCACTATTTCCATATTTTCCCCAGTTCTTGTGTACCTGGTCTTGAAAAGGCTTCTGGTTCCCTGAAAGCTATCTGTGCTGACCTTCTTTAGCACACATCAGTTCAACGCTCCAGATATTTCAAGATAACTTTTCATTATCTACATGCCCTTGGATCCAACATTTTGGAATCTTGCTCTGTGATGGGGCTACTGAGATGTTTTAAACAATTAATAGCTGAATGGGTAATTTATCTTCAAAAGTAATGTTTCATTTTCAGCTGAGACCTTCCAGGCCTTAACCTTAAGGAATGATTATAATAGTAAATGTTTCAGTAAATGTGTAGCAAACAACTTCTGTGTCTTGGTACAACTACAGATGTAAAGAGATGAAGAAGACATGGTCCCTACACTTCAAGTTTAATGGAGAAATATATATGGAATTAGATGCATAACAGTGTGATATATTAATGGCTACAATAGAGAGATGGACACAGAGAAAGGAGAAGGTTAATTTTGCCTGAAGAATTGGGGTAAACTTCATAAGGAATGTGAAGTCTGAATTATTATAAAATTATTAGTAACTAGCAGATTCATATTTAAAAACCTACTCTGGCAACAGAGGAACAACTGGAAGAGGCAAAGACTGAGACTATTTCAGTGCTTCAGAGGATAGGTGACAATATCATGAACTAAGAGAATACGAGGAAAACAAAGGAGAGTTGAAATTTTTCATTCTAAATTTTGTAGATAGAATCAACAGGACTTGATTGGTGACTCTTTTGTATATGAAGTATGAGAAAGAAGGAAGTGCCTAGAACAAGCCCCAGGTTTCTGGTTTAAGGGTCTGTGTGAATGGTAGTGTTGTCAAGTGATGCATATTATAAGAGGAGCAGGTTAAGGGTGTGTGGGACAATAAGACATTAGCTTGTCCCTTCCTGTTCAAAGGATGAATCATTCAGGATGGCCACAGTGGACTGGTACACGTAGGCCAGTTCTCCATTTCTTTTCCTGTTAGGAAGTATTGACCAAACTACTCAATCTGGATGGCATTATCCATATTGTTCAGAGCCTTGCATTTGCATCCTTGACTGTTATAATAATGCTATATATTTGAAGTACGTGTACTCCAAACTAATCTTTGATAGTGTGGACTTGGGGAAAAACAAAACAAAACAAACTTCTTTACCAAAAAAAGATCTTGTCCACTGTACTATCACAGTGCATGAAATCCTCTGCCATTTACTGTAACACTTTAGGCTTAAGTTATTATATTCTTTGGTAACAAGTTAGACAGAGTTTGTTTATTTTTGTAAATGAATACTACACTACTACCCTCAGGGGTTAGACTTTTAGATGTCAGAAAAAGGAATTTGAGAGCATAGGATGGTCACCTTCGAGGTCCAGGAAGGGCCTCTATGGTAGGAAAACGTGCTGTGTGGGAGTAGTTTGTAGGCGCTCAGTGCCTGGCAGAGAAGGGGCATAATTTTTGTCCATTTCTTAGTTTTGCCTGGGGCCAGGCCTCTATGAATGTTTCTTTTTTACTAGAAAGCTACCTACAAGAGCATTATGAGATTTAATTAATGTTTGCCAAATGCTTTGCAACAATAATGTCGTATCAAATGATTTGTAATTGCAGCAGAAAGCAGCTAAGACTCAGAGAATGCACCCTGAATTATTTTCTGCTATAGAACTTGGCAGCAGATATGACATGAATCTAAGTTAGAAGCAGAGGTATAGATATGGTTTGATGAAGATCTTACACATCTCTGGTCAGAGGGTAAATTCCCTGTCAATAAAACATTGAGGAGTAGTGAAGGAGGGATTGGTCTTATTTCCTAACCTCATAGCAGTGATGCTCCAGAAGTTGGCTGGTCTCAGTTTACCATTGTGGATAAACTGGGTCTTCAAACATTGGGTCCATTCAAATTGTCTACAAAATGCCTGACCAGAACTAGCACAGCTTTTTCGGCTCATTCTCCTAAATTAGAAGCATTTCATTTTCTTTATTTTTAAAAAATGTCTTAATTCTCCACAATCAATTCCTGTAAGTCTATACATTCAACCTTCAGATTGCTTCTCTTATCTGTCTCTGTTTTCCAATTCCTCTTCAGCTTTCCTCAGGACCTCAGAATATTTTGCTTGACATATTGTGATAGGCTCCTAACTGGTTTTTTCCACACTGCAATTTTCTTCTAATTATCACTTTTAGTAGAATCATATTAAGTATTACAAAATTGTCTTTGACTTTGCACAGAGGAATAGGCTGTGGGTTAAAAGCATGAGCTCAATATAAACTCTTAAATATTGGTATTTACACAGAACCTTACCTTAGTACTATCTTGGAATTTGATAGGAATAGCATTATGATCATTAAGATAATATCCAGTAGGGATAAAATAAGGCTGTGCAAGATGGTTTAATATCACTTACTATTCTTCCCCTATAGAGAACAGAAAGATAAAAATTATCCAATGTGAAGATGGCATAGCTTTGAGTAGCTATCCTGGATATACTCCATTTCTCCCTGCAGATCCACCCTCCAATCTCCACCTTCTTTGCACATTGGATAATAGGCCTCAGTGGACTGTACTAACAGTCTCCCTTCTGCTCTGGTTTCTTATGAGATATAGCCAATGAGATTCATTTATATAAGATCAGAAGGCTGGAGAAAAGAGAGATCAGGCTACAAGTTGGTTGTGGTTTCATTTCTTTCCTAAAGGCTCAAGGTCCTGATCTATCTGAATTCTGGGAACCATATTATCCCCTTTACCCCTTTAGCTCTAGCAGTGGTGATGTACCTACACTCTTGCTAGCCTGGGATATTAATGAGAACTTGTTGGTTTTCCTTACCTTATTATTTTACTTTAAACCTTTTAACACTTTAAACAAGTTCCTTTATTATGTTATCCTCAACTATCCCATTTGATTATATGCTGTTTCTTGCCAGGACCCTGACTGATACAGTGGCTTTACTGGATGCTGTCCTATTTACTGCTAGAAAGAAGGAATTCACAGAATACTCCAAAAGCAAAGCTATGATTTTTTATGGTAGGTTTTACCCAACATTTACTGACATCGATAAGGATCCTATAGAGTAGGTCAACTTCTTCAGTGAATTAGAAGTATGTTTTGTAACCAGTTTATCTGGGAGTTCATATGGGAAATACAATTTATATGGCTGCTGTATTAGTTATGGTAGGTTAAGCTTATGCTGCAGTAACAAATCTCAGGAAGTTAACACAACAAAAGTTTATTTTTCACTCAGTTGAAATCTGCTGGTGGTCTGGGTAATTTTGCAGAGAGGGGCTCTCTTTCATGCAGTGGCTCAACAGTCTAGCGATCTTGTGATTCCATGATCCCAACATAAGGTCTTCTCCCTAGCTTCCTAATAGAAGAAGGAGACTGTGGAATTGTCCTGGGACTTTTTACTCCTTCAACACATAAGTGACACAATCACATTTCATTGATGAGTGCCAATCATATAGCCCTGCCAAACTTCTAGGCAGCTAGGAAGAGGTTTTTGCATACCCCAGAAAGAGGATCACATGCCCTAGGAATGAGATTTGGTAAACATATGTGCTGCAGGTGCCATAATAAGATATGTTTTATAGTTGAGGTGGGTATTTTGTTACACATACTTAAATTTTTTCCAGGCTAAAATTATTATAGCTTTAGTTTTCCATTTGTCTCGTAGGGCAACCCCAAAATTTTTATGGAGCAGAACCTTTGACTTGCCCTTTGTACCCTCTTGGCATGTTTCCTGACAAAGTTAGGGTTGCCTTCTTCTATTAAGGTAGGTGCCCTTGTAAGAGTCTTAGCATGCACATCTCCACTTAAAACAGCAGAATAAAATAACTCCATAGTTTCATTCCTGCTAATCATCAGAAAGTATAAAGACTTGAAGATTTTGCATAAGGAATCTTATAAGAAACTAACCTTTGAAACTGGCTGTTGTATTTCATGTAAGGTTGCTATGTAGGTTACTGTTTACCGCATTTCAGAGCATCCTCCTTACGAGAATCAATAGATAAATTCTTCTCTTGATAACAGAAAAAGTGGTGCTTTTTCTGAATAGCTTAAAATAATCTCAAGGACAATGCAAATTGTGTAGATGGCCATGTTTCCCTTTAATGTTGGCTGCTAATTCATTAGGAGCCAAATTTATTGTTTCCTTCCAGCAAGTATACCTTGCTTCACAATATGCGTTTGGTTTCACCCCTCATTTCATCTTACTTTTCCTGCAATTATTTTCCTTTGTCCTTATTTTATCACAGTTTTATTTCCACTTTATCTTGCTATGTTGTTTACATGTTTATAAGTTCTCTTACAAAATAGCATATAGCTACATGTAAAGCCACATTCTGGTTCCTCTATGAGATCCTAAATACTAAATTTTGCCACTAGCTAGTGTGATTTCAGCCTCTGGAAGATTTCTTTTTGCAGTGGAAATTTAGTATTTTGAGATAAGAGCACAACATAGAGTTCCTAGATGTGTGTTTTTAAGCCTAAGTAAGCAAACTCACTGTAAATATCAAGTCAGTATCTCATGCAAGGTTGTCAGGCATAGCATTTTCAAATTTACCCCATTGTCTAGCATAATATGATTATATAGACCCATCAGAAAATGTTGCAAAATACATGAAAGGATGCTCTCATTTACTTTGGGTTTGGGGATTATCTCAATAGTGAATCATTTTGCTCAGGTGTTGAAACCTGAGGTATCTATAGCAATCAGTGATTTGAGGCTCAGGGCTGGCTAGCTTATTTATCTGGCTCCTAAATCTCTGATTCAGAGCGTGGGGCAAATATTTCTAGGGGTTTTGGACATTGCCTCATTGAAAGAAGCCTGCTTTTTTTTGTTGTTATTACTCTGAGGAAAATAAAGGATACAAATGTTTACCTATATAAATATCTCTATCTGTATATATATATATATATATATATATATATATATATATATGTGTGTGTGTGTGTGTGTGTATTTATCGATCATATTCTTTCTCTCTCTCTCCAGCATTCTTTTGCTTTTGTTATTCCCTTCCTGTTTTCCTAGCTTGGTCTTACACTCCTGTATTCTGTCTCACTTACTGATATCTTTTTCCTCCCCCTCTGATCACAATTTCTTTCATTTTCAACCTTGTGTCTCTCTTTGTCTGATATTTATTTCATTATTTTCCTTTAAGTTTCTTGGCCTTTCTTCCATCTTCTCTCACAAACTTCAGAGAATGGGCTGCATGTGTCTTGGCTTCTATCCTCCACCCCTTTCCCTCTGCCTTCTTACTCTGCTGGCTGCTCAGCTGAACTTGTTACTGCAATAGTGTTTTCAAAGGCAGAGCCATTTAATGCACAGAGATAGTGAATTGTGTGAAAGGAAGGGAAATGGTGTCATTTTTCTAACTTCATTTTTGAAGGGAATATCCTATTTGCTATCAGCTTTCCTATACTGGGGAAAATTTAGCCGATGTATTTTTCTTCTGAGAGCAATTTAAAAGAGATTTTTAACTTTTTTTTTCTTCTTACCATGTAAACAGTTAGACCAATTAGGAGAATTCATGCCCCCCTTCCCCATGTAGCAGTTGCTTTTTATAATCATCTGACCTCTTCTTTCTACCCCCTGCTATTCTCTTCACATAAAAGGATCCACATTCACAATAGTCTTCTCATTTTTGGCTTTGAGAGAAATGGTATACCCATCATGAATGAAAAACGTACTCTTTTGTTGGAATTAGTATCTTGGGGAACTGGCCAAATTCCAGTTTGCTGCCTAAAAATGACTGCGTCATTTGTGTTCTTCCTCACCTCTTGTTAAATCTGCTGAGCTGTGTGGCAGCCTGGTGGTCTGCCTGTCATACTGCTCTTTAAACGTCGCTTCATTCCTGAGGAGAGTGAAAGTACAGGAAGTTGATTCATGATGTCTAGAGATTCTTGAAGTTACAAAGCACTGAGTTACCCAATTCAATGAAATTGTGGATTGCCCCATCCAATCTTCAGTTCTATCCTTAATTTTATTTAACTGAAAAAATGTTAGTTCATCTATGAATCATTTACTTTAGCACTTACAGCATGCCAGGCACTTGCCTGACTCTAAGGCAGAGAGCATACCTTCCCAGAGCTTACAGGACAAGAGTTCTCAGTCTAAGCCACATATTGGAATCACCTGGGGAGTTAAAAATGTACTTAAATCTGAGTTTCACCCTAGCGATTCTGATTTAATTGGTCTAGGTGGGCTGACATATCAATTTTTAAAAGCTCTGCAGATGATTCTAATATTTAGCCAAGGATGAGATCCATTGGTCTAGGGCAGCAGTTCTCAGGCTATGGTCCCAAACCAACAGCATAGACACCAGTATCACCTGGGAACTTATTAGAAATGCATATCATTGGGCTCCACTCTTATCTTACTAAATCAAAAACTCTAGGAATGAGGTCCAGCAATCTGAGTTTTAACAAGCCCTCTAGGTCAGTGAGCTGCAAACTTTTTCTGTTAAAGGCCATATTGTACATATTTTAGGCTTTGTGGATCACAGGTTCCTGTTGCAACAACTCAGCTCTGCTGTTAGAATACTAAAGTAGCCATAGACAATATATAAAAAGATGACTGTGGCTGTGCTCTGATAAAACTTTATTTATAAAACAGGGAGTAAGGCTGGGTTTGGTCTTTGAACAGTCATTTGTTGACCCAGCTCTAGGTGATTCTGATACATGCAATGAATAGTTAAAAAATGTTATCAGATATGATAGATTATTTGTTAGGGAAGTAAAGGATCTCACGACAGTGCATTAGAAGATACCTAACTCAATTTGCTGGATAAGAAAATGATTCTAACAAAAAGTATCAGCTAGTAAGAGTTTGATAAAAAGGCAAGGATAGAACCTTCTTGGCATGGTGAGCTTTCATGCCACATCTCCTGAATATGCACCCGCTATTCATTCAGATCTGCCTCCTTATTGTCTTATTAATCTGTCAGGGACACCCCTGCCTCCATGAATTTTTTTACTACTTCCCCTTCTTAGAATGTCCTTTTTCTTCTTCCTCATTCCTTTTAGTCTTACCTATTCTTCAAGGTTCAGTTCAGATTGCAAAGGAAGTTTAGAATGTCCTTCCTCTCACCATACATGTGAGATGTCAACATGTCAGACAGACTCTAGATGCTCATGAGAAGGCAGACACACAACCTTTAGATCAAAGAGCCAGAGAGCTGCTGAAATCAACTGCAAATTTGCAGGTCATATTGGAAGGAGTCAAAGACTTTGGGTGAAATTAATGGATAAGTATTTAGTATTCAAAGACCTTAAGCAAATGACAAGAAATTTCTGATTTTGTAATTAGAAATTGCAGCAAGAAGGAGGTATACCAGAAAACAAATTACATGGGATGAGATTAAAGTTAGACACACAAAATAGAAACCAGACTAGACTAAAGTAGTCCAATAACCACTTTAAGCCATTATAAGGATTATTAGCTCTTCCTTAGTGAGGAAAACTGAAGGTGATATCCAAACCCTTTATGGATATTGGTATTTGTCCATTCAGAGTAAATTGTTTTTATTTTTCATTATAGATAGTGAATTAATATTTTCAGTAAGTATTTTTATTACCCAAAAGTATTAAAAATGTTAAAGTTCTATGTTGAAATACCTTTATAGATACTTTCAAATCAATATGTCTACACTGGGTAGACCCTACCTATTAAGGACTTGGTCGCTTGGATTGGACAAAATCAGATAAGCAGCTTCCCTTATAGGATTCTGTCTTAATTAGGCTTAATTCACTTTGGATCTGCTACAAGTTACACAAAAGCATGGAAGAGGCAGAGAGAGAGAATGAGAGTGAGAAAGAGAGAGAGGAGTATGTTTATAAGGTTAATTAAAAAGGATTTTGATAGAGGCTGTAAGAAAATGATGGGAGTTATGTTATGGCTGGAGAGGTAGGTAGGAACTTGAAAATGTAAGACTTCATAGTCTATGCTAACTTGTTTGGAATTTATCCTGACAGATATGGTGAACCATTTACATTTAAACATTCAAGGGGAGTGACATGATTAATTTTGTTTTGTACAAAGATACTCCAAAAATTATGTGGAGGAATAAACCGGAAAGACGTAATCATGGGCAGGGAGAAGACAGTGAATTCCATTTTGGGTATGTTGCATTAAGGTACCTCTGAGACTTAGGTAATTATTCCCTCACCATCCCAAAACTTCCTGTATCGGTTTGTTACCTGGAGTCCTCTATTCAACAACTCATCTAATGAACTGAAAATTAACTATTAATAATCACATATGCATTAGGGAAAAAACAAATATTAAACATATTAGTGAAATCAACTAGTCCAGACTCCCATTTTACAAATAAGAGTTATAACTATAAGAAGTTTTATGTAAGCTTCATGGTAATTAAAAAGAAAAAAACCTGTAGTAGAAAAGCTAAAAGAGGAAGAAATCAAAGCCTATTGCTAAAAAATCATTAAATCAGAAATTAAGATAGCAAGAGAGGAAGAAAAGAAAAAGGAAGTATAAAACAGCCAGAAAGCAATTGCCAAAATGGCAATGGTAAAATCCTTACCTATCAGTAATTACTTTAAGTGTAAATGGGTTAAATTATCCAATCAAAAGACAGAGTGGCTGAATGGATAAAATACAAGAGCCAACTAAATGATGCCTACAAGAGACTCACATTAGCATTAAGGATGCACACAGGCTGAAAATGAATAGTGACAAAAGACAGTCCATGCAATAATAATCAGAATAGAACAGGGGTAGCTATACTTATATCAGACAAAATAGGCATTGCATCAAAAGTCATCACAACAGACAAAGAAGGTCATATGCAATGGTAAAGAGGTCAATTTGTCAAGAGGATATAACACATAAATATATAATATATGCACCCAGTGTCATAAAACCTAAATATATAAAGCAATTATTAACAGAACTGAAGGGAAAATAGCAATGCAATAATAGTTGGGGACTTCAATAAACCACATTTATCAATCATCCAGACAGAAGAGTAATAAGGAAACAAAAACTTGAACAACACTGTAGACTGAATAAACGTAACAAACATATACAGAACATTCTACCCAATAGCAGCAGAATACACATTCATCTCAAGTGCATAAGGAGTAGTCTCCAGGATAGATCACATGTTAGCCACCAAACAAGATTAAAATCATATCAAGTATCTTTGCCAACCACAATGGAATGAAACTAGGAATCAATAACAGGAGAAAAATTGGAAAATTCACAAATGTATGGAAATTAAATAACACTCTCCTGAACAACCAACAGCTCCAAAAAAATCAAAAGGGAAATCAACAGCATCTTGAGACAAATGCAAGTGGAAACATAGCATACCAAAATGTATAGGAGTCATCAAAAGCCTTTCTAAGAGGGAATTTTATAGCAATAAAGAGCTATATTAATAAAAAAGAAAGATCTCAAATAAACAACCCAATCTTACACCTCAAGGGACTAGAAAATGAAAAATAAATATTTTTCCTTTTGAGTATATTTTTTATTATAACACCCCACTTTCTGTGTGTGTGTTTGTGTGTGTGTGTGTGTGTGTGTGTGTGTAGCAAGTGAGGTAGATATATATTACAAATACACTATTTTATACAGAAAACATCATAGGTAATATTCAGTCAAGGTTAGATTCTATTAATAAAAATAGCTGGATGGTTCTCTTACATTAACTGAAACTGAACCAACAGAAAAAAATCTTCTCTGGTGTATTTTTATGGTTATACTTTTCATAATTGGTCCAACTGGACTGATTTTTACATCAAAGGTAAAGATTTATTTTATGAGTTTCAGATTACATTGAATATTATCCAGTCTCTTTAACTAACATTAGCCATTAATCAATCATTGAACATTGGCTGTAATATCTGTACATGTTTACATATAATCATTACATAGATAAGTTTATAAACATTATGGAGCATTTGAGAAGCTCTGATTATACACGTGTCCCCCAATTTAAAGTAAACACTTTTAAATTTTTTGTCAAAATAAAGACTTTAAAAAACTTAACCTTACCTCATATAGACAAGTAATTCTACAGAATTATAAGGAGTTAGTTTGGATTCGTTCAAGTTATCTTCAGATGGGTGATGTGTCTACCAATGAATACATCTTTGCATTTGGATATAATATGTATGAGTTGTCTATTCAAAATCAGCATCTAGAGAAAGTACCTTTGGATTGAAGGTGGAAATGATTAATTAAGGTACAGTGAAAAGCCAATCAGGCAAAGACTGTCTGCTACACCAGATATTTAAGCAAATGATTCCTTATTTACCAAGAGTTGAAATGATTGTCATCTTGGGAATGATCCCAAGGTGTATGCATACCATCTGGACACCAGGTCTGGAGAAGATTGAGGCAAATTTAGATCTATAATGATTTAAGAGGGAGAACCAAAATTGTTGAAACATCATTTTGGTAAAGTCTCTGAATAGATCTACTGACTTATTTAACAGTGTAGTAGTGACATTAGGAACGCTTCTGATTGAGACTGTACTGAAAGATATTGGCAGATCATTTGAATTAAGGAGTAAAAGTAAAAGAGAAACGAGGTCAGGTGAGGCCAGACTTCTTCCCTGGGAGTTGGATTTATGAAAATAATGGACACTATTACATGTTTTAGCATGATTCAAAAGAACAACAATGATGCCTTATAGCCAGCTTTCAGGTATGGGAAATAGCAGCAGAATGTGGGGATAACAGTTGTATTAATTTTGTCAGAAAAAAATAGCCTTAAGAACACAAATTTTTCTAATAGCACTAAAAATTTGTAACAAAAGTAGCAGAACAATGTCTGCTAAAACAACGATATTTCCTCTGAAATAAGATGAGAGCAATAGGCCTCAACTTTTGATGTTACATTGACTAGTGGTACCAGAACTATGGTTAACTCCAGAGTAGAACTAACTCCAAGTCCACACATTTGCTGTGATATTTTTCAGAAATTAAGCAATGGTGGAGAATAATTTTGAATTGGTGAGTTCAGTAACATAGTCTGAATTGTCTATCATATTTTATTTACTTATTTATTTTTTTATTGGAGTATAATTTCTTTACAATGTGTTAGTTTCTGCTGTACAACAAAATGAATCAGCTGTATGTATACATATATCCCCTCCAACTTGAGCCTCCCTCCCACCACTAAACGTCCCACCCCCTATGTCATCACAGAGCACCAAGCTGAGCTCCCTATGCTTTACAGCAGCTTCCCACTAGCTATCAATTTTACACATGGTAGTGTATTTATGTTAATGCTAATCTCTCAATTCGTCCCACCCTCTCCTTCCCCCACTGTGTCCACAAGTCTGTTCTCTACATCTGAGTCTCTTTTCCTACCCTGCAAATAGGTTAATCAGTACCATTTATCTAGATTCCATATATATGCATTAATATACTATATTTGTTTTTCTCTTTCTGACTTCACTCTGTATGACAGACTCTAGGTTCATCCACATCATTACAAATGACTCAATTTTGATTTTTTTATGGTTGAGTAATATTCCATTATATATATGTACCACATCTTCTTTATCCATTCATCTGTCAATGGACATTTATGTTGCTTCCATGTCCTGGCTGTTGTAAATAGTGCTGCAATGAACATTGTGGTACATATGTCTTTTTGAATTATGGTTTTCTAAGGGTATAAGCCCAGTAGTGGGATTGTTGGGCAAATACCTGGGTCATATGGTAGCTCTATTTTTAGTTTTTTATGGAACCTCCATACTGTTCTCCACAGTGGCTGTATCAATTTACATTCCCACCAATAGTGCAAGAGGGTTCCCTTTTCTCCACACCCTCTCCAGCATTTATTGTTTGTAGAATTTTTGATCATGGCCATTCTGATTGGTGTGAGGTGATACCTCATAGTGTTTTTAAATTTTTAAAATAAATTTATTTATTTACTTATTTAAATTTGGCTGTGTTGGGTCTTCATTTCTGTGTGTGGGGTTTCTCTACATGCGGTGAGGAGGGGCTACTCTTTGTTGTGGTGCCAGGCTTCTCATTGCAGGGATTCTCTTGTTGCAGAGCATGGGCTCTAGGCGCACAGGCTTCAGTAGTTGTGGTGCACAGGGTCAGTAGTTGTGGTTCATGGGCTCTAGAGTGCAGGCTCAATAGTTTTGGGGCATGGGTTAGTTGCTCGGCGACGTGTGGGATGTTCCTGGACCAGGGCTTGAACCCGAGTACACTGCATTAGCAGACAGTTTCTTAACCACTGCGCCACCAGGGAAGTTCCCCTCATTGTGGTTTTGATTTGCATTTCTCTAATAATTAGTGATGTGGAGCATCTTTTCACGTGTTTTTTGGCCATCTGTATGTCTTCTTTGGAGAAACGTCTATTTAGGTCTTCCACCCATTTTTTGATTGGGTTGTTTTTTTTTTTTAATATTGAGCTGCATGAGCTGTTTGTATATTTTGGAGATTAATCCACTGTCCATTGCTTTGTTTGCAAATATTTTCTCCCCTTCTGACGGTTTTCTTTTTGTCTTGTTTATGGTTTCCTTTGCTGTGCAAAAGCTTTTAAGTTTAATTAGGTCCCATTTGTTTATTTTTGTTTGTATTTTCATTACTCTAGTAGGTGGATCAAAAAAGATCTTGCTGCAATTTATAACAAAGAGTGTTCTGCCTATGTTTTCTTCTAAGAGTTTTATATTGTCTGGCCTTACATTTAGGTCTTTAATCCATTTTGAGTTTATTTTTGTGTATGGTGTTAGGGAGTGTTCTAATTTCACTCTTTTATATATAGCTGTCCAGTGTTCCCAGCACCACTTATTGAAGAGGCTGTCTTTTCTCCATTGTATATTCTTGCCTCATTTTTCAAAGATAAGTTGACCATATGTGCATGGGTTTATCTCTGGGCTTTCTATCCTGTTCCACTGGTGTATATTTCTGTTTTTGTGCCAGTACTGTAGCTTTGGAGACTGATTTCTCCAGCTCCGTTTTTCTTTCTGAAGATTGCTTTGGCTATTCAGGGTCTTTTTTGTTTCCATACAAATTGTGAAATTTTTTGTTCTAGTTCTGTTAAAATTGCCATTGGTAATTTGATAGGAATTGCATTGAATCTGTAGATTGCTTTGGGTAGTATATTTATTTTCACAATGTTGATTCTTCCAATCCATGAACATGGTATATGTCACCATTTGTTTACATTATGTTTGATTTCCTTCATCAGTGTCTTATAGTTTTCTGCATGCAGGTCTTTTGCCTCCTTAGGTAGGTTTATTCCTAGGTATTTTATTCTTTTTATGCAGTGATAAATTGGATTGTTTCCTTAATTTCTCTTTCTGATTTTTTGTTGTTAGTGTATAGGAATGCAAGAGATTTCTGTGTATTAATTTTGTATACTGCAACTTTACCAAGTTCATTGATGAGCTCTAGTAGTTTGCTGGTGGCATCTTTAGGGTTTTCTATGTATAGTATCATATCATCTGCAAACAATAATAGTTTTACTTCTTTTTTGCCAATTTGGATTCCTTTTATTTCTTTTTCTTCTCTGATTGCCATGGCTAAGACTTCCAAAACTATGTTGAATAATAGTGGCAAGAATGGGCACCCTTGTCGTGTTCCTGATCTTAGAGGAAATGCACTCAGTTATTCACCATTGAGAATAATGTTTGCTGTGGGTTTGTCATATATGGTCTTTATTATGTTGAGGTAGGTTCCCTCTCTGCCTACTTTCTGGGGAGTTTTTATCATAAAGGGGTATTGAATTTTGTCAAAGTTTTTCTGCATCTATTGAGGTGATCATATGGTTTTTATTCTTCAATTTGTTAATATGGTGTATCACACTGATTGACTTGTGGATGTGGAAGAATCCATGCATCCCTGGGATAAATCCCACATTATCATGGTGTATGATCCTTTTAATGTGTGTTTGCTACTATTTTGTTGAGGATTTTTGCATCTATGTTAATCAGTATTATTGGCCTGTAATTTTCTCTTTTTTTGATATATTTGCCTGGCTTTGGTATCAGGGTGATGGTGCCCTCATAGAATAAGTTTGGGGGTGTTCCTCTCTCTGAAATTTTTTGGAAGAGTTTCAGAAGGATGGGTATTATCTCTTCTCTAAATGTTTGATAGAATTCGCCTGTGAAGCCATCTGGCCCTGGGCTTTTGTTTGTTGGAAGATTTTAAATCACAGTTTCAATTTCAGTGCTTGTGATTGGTCTGTTCATTTTTTCTATTTCTTCCTGGTTCAGTCTTGGAAGGCTGTACTTTTCTAAGAATTTGTCCATTTCTTCCAGGTTGTACGTTTTATTGGCATATAGTTGCTTGTAGTAATCTCTCATGATCCTTTGTATTTCTGCAGTGTCAGTTACTTCTTTTTTTCCATTTCTAATTCTGTTGATTTGAGTCTTCTCCTTTTTTTTCCTGATGAGTCTGGCTAATGGTTTATCAGTTTTGTTTATCTTCTCAAAGAACCAACTTTCAGTTTTATTGATCTTTGTTATTGTTTTCTTCATTTCTTTTTCATTTATTTCTGATCTGATCTTTATGATTTCTTTCCTTCTGCTAAATTTGGGTTTTTTTGCTCTTCTTTCTCTAGTTGCTTTAGGTGTAAGTTTAGGTTGTTTATTTGAGGTTTTCCTTGTTTCTTTTTAAAAAATTATTATTATTATTATTATTTTGGCTGAGCTCGTTCTTCATTGCTGCATGTGGGCTTTCTCTAGTTGTGGTGAGCGGGAACTACTCTTCGTTTTGGTGTGCAGGCTTCTCATTGCGGTAGTTTCTTTGTTGCGGAGCACAGGCTCTAGGCACATGGGCTTCAGTAGTTGTGGAATGTGGGCTCAGTAGTTTTGGCTTGCGGGCTTTATAGCGCAGGTTCAGTAGTTGTGACACACGGGTTTAGTTGCTCTGTGGCATGTGGTATCTTCCCGGACCAGGGCTCGAACCTGTGTCCTCTGCATTGGCAGGTGGATACTTAACCACTGCACCACCAGGGAAATCCCTTCTTGTTTCTTGAGGTAGTATTTTATTGCTATAAACTTCCCTCTTACAACTGCCTTTGTTGCATCCCATAGGTTTTGGGTCATCGTGTTTTCATTGTCATTTATTTCCAGGTATTCTTTTAATTTCCTCTTTGATTTCTTCAGTGTTCTTTTGGTTATTTAGTAGCATATTGTTTAGCCTCCATGTGTTTGTGTTTTTTAGGGTTTTTTTTTTCCTGTAATTGATACCTAATCTCATAGTGTTGTCATCGGAAAAAGTGCTTGATAACTTTTCAATTTTCTTAAATTTACCAAAGCTTGATTTGTGACCCAAGATGTGATCTATCCTGGAGAATGTTCCATGTGCACTTGAGAAGAAAGTATATTCTGCTGATTTTCGATGGAATGTCCAGAAGATATCAATTAAGTCCATCTGGTTTAATGTGTCATTTAAGGCTTGTGTTTCCTTATTAATTTCTGTCTGGATGATCTTTCCATTGGTGTAAGAGGGATGTTAAAGTCCCCTCTATTATTGTGTTACTGTAGATTTCCCCTTTTATTGTTGTTAGCATTTGCCTTATGTAATGAGGTGCTCCTATGTTGGGTGCATAAATATTTACAATTGTTTTATCTTCTTCTTGGATTGATCCTTATTTATTATGTAGTGTCTTTCTTTGTCTCTTGTAACAGTCTTTATTTTAAAGTCTATTTTGTCTGATGTGAGTATTGCTACTCTAGCTTTCTTTTGATTTCCATTTGCATGGAATATCTTTTTCCATCCCCTCACTTTCAATCTGTATGTGTCCCTAGGTCTGAAATGGGTCTCTTGTAGACAGCATATATACAGGTCTTGTTTTTTTATCCATTCAGCCATTTTGTGTTTTTTGGTTGGAGCATTTAGTCCATTTACATTTAAGGTAATTATCACCGTGTATGTTACTATTACCATATTCTTAATTGTTTGGGTGTTTTTTGTAGGTCTTTTCCATCTCTTGTGTTTCCCGCCTAGAAAAGCTCCTTTAGCATTTGCTGTAAAGCACGTTTTGTGGTGCTGAATTCTGTTAACCTTTGCTTGGCTGTAAAACTTTTGATTTCTCCTTTGTATCTGAAGGTGATCCTTGCTTGGTAGAGTAATATTGGTTGTAACCTTTTCCCTTTCATCCCTTTAAATATATCCTGTCACTACCTTCTGGCCTGCAGAGTTTCTGCTGAAAGATCTGCTGTTAACATTATGGGGGTTCCCTTGTATGTCATTTGTTGCTTTTCCCTTGCTGCTTTTAATATTTTTTCTTTGTGTTTGATTTTTGTTAGTTTGATTAGTATGTGTTTGGCTTGTTTCTCCTTGGGTTTATCCTGTATGAGACTCTCTGCCCTTCCTGGACTTGATTTACTATTTCGTTTCACATGTTATTAATTTTTTTGACTATAATATCTTCAAATATTTCCTCAGACCCTTTCTCTTTCTCTTCTTCTTCTGGAACCCCTATAATTTGAATCTTGGTGTGCTTAATGTTGTCCCAGATGTCTCTGAGACTGTCCTCATTTCTTTTCATTCTTTGTTCTGCTCTGTGGCAGTTATTTCCACCATTCTATCTTCCAGCTCACTTATCCATTCTTCTGCTTCAATTATTCTGCTATTGATTCCTTCTAGAGTGTTTTTAATTTCAGTTATTGTGCTGTTCATCATGGTTTGTTTGTTCTTTAGTTCTTCTAGGTCCTTGTTAAACATTTCTTGTATCTTCTCGATCTATGCCTCCATTCTAATTCCGAGATTTTGGATCATCTTTATTATCATTACTCTGAATTCTTTTTCAGGTAGATTGCCTATTTCCTCTTCAGTTATTTGTGTTGTGGGTTTTTACCTTGCTCCTTTATCTGCAAGATATTTCTCTGTCTTCTCATTTTGTCTAACTTACTGTGTTTGAGGTCTCCTTTCCCCAGGCTGCAGGGTTGTCATTCCTCATGCTTCTGGTGTCTGACCCCAGTGAGTTAGGTTGGTCCCATGCCTTGTGTAGGTTTCCTGGTGGGAGGGACTGGTGCCTACATTCTGGAGTGTGGAGCTGAGTCTTTTCCCTTTGATGGGCAAGGCCACATCATTTGGTGTGTTTTGGGGTGTCTGTGAGCTTATTAAAACTTTAGGCAGCCTGTCTGCTGATGTGTGTGTGTTTGTCCTCTTGTCCTGATTGTTGTTTGACATGAGGCATCTAGCACTGGGGGCTGCAGGCAGTTGGGTGGAGCTGGGTCTTGGATTCAGATGGAGGCCTCCATGAGTGCCATCACCATTTAATATTCCCCAGGGCCAGGAACTCTCTGGAGGTCGAGTGTCATGGACTCAGTGTTCCCACCCCAGAGGCTCAATCCCAACTTCTGGTTGGGGAGCCAAGACCCTGCTAGCCACTTGTCAAGGCAATAAAGGGGATTAAAGGGAAAAAAAGGCAAACAGAACTCCAGACAAATGGTAAAAGCAAAATTAAACAAACAAGAACAAAAACAAAGAAACACACACCCCCCCACACACAAAAGAAATAAAAACCACACCAAAGAAAACAAAAAACGAGAAAACAACCAGACAGACAAGCAAAATAACCCCAAAATGAAATCAATTAAAAATAAAACGAATAAAAACACAAAACAAATAACAAAACCAAAGCAGAGTGCCATGAAGAATAAAGCAAAGAAAACAAAACAGACAAAACTGTTTTTTTTAAAAAAGGGGAAGAAAACCACAGAACAACAGAAAGCAAAGTAAAAATAGAAATATAAAAAGATAAAACATATGTTAAAAAATCCCCAAAGATTAAAGAAAACTAAAAATAAATTTAAAAAAGCAACAGCAATAAAAAGAAAGAAAAAAAAAACAGAACCAACAACAGAACAAATCAAAATATATTAAAAATAATAGCAATAATAATGTTTTCCTGGGGTCTTAGCTGTCAGTGTCCTTTCCCCCACCATGAGCCACAGCCCACCTCTACCTACCCAGGAGGCCCTCCAATTCCTCTAGGCTGGTCTCTGGACCTTCTGTGGGCCCTATGGGACAGCTAAGACTCTGATCTGGCCCAACTCCCATGTGTGCTTGCTCTCAAAGTCCACAGCTGCCAGAGCTAGACCATTTTCATTTGTGGGAACATTCAATGTCCATTCAGATATTCCATAGATTCAGGGTCTACCTAGCTGATCACAGGGACTTAATCTGTAGCTTGTGCACTTTATTAAATCTGCAGGTTGTACAGCTGATGGACAAGGTTAGTCACCCCGCCCCTGGGGTTCAGCTGTGGTTTTAACCCCACCTCTGCATGTGCTCCACCCACAGGAGTCTGCTCCCAAGGCTGCTTTGGAGCACTTGGGTCTGCCCTGGTGAGGACAGGGTGCAGAGGTGGCATGGCTGCTTGGGTTGTGGGATCCCCAGTGGCACCAGGGGTGCAGGGAAGCCGGTGGCCATGGGCACAAGAGATATGGCCCTAGCAGGAGCCTTTTCTAGTGCCCGGTGGCAGGTGCACAAGTGCCAGCCCTGGCTGGGCTTTTTCTATTGCCCGGTGGCAGGCGCCAGTGTGTGGGGAGACAGAGGCTACAATGGTGCCTCCATCCTCTGCATGTGACTCAGCAGTAGCACCCTGCTTCCACAGCAGTCTGGTTTTCCTCCATAGGCATTCCCTGTTGTGGATTTCCTCCCTCCTGTCCCCTCAGGCCATCTACCAGCAGCTAACAGCAGTCCTCATCCTGGGTTTGCTCTCTAAACCCCACACTCCATCTCCCAGGCCCTGTGCACACCAGTGGACACATGTCCCTGTCTGGGGCACATAGGGCCATGGCATGGACTATCTGTGTAGTTTTCACTCTGTCCCTTCTGTCACAGATCCATCCCTTCACATTTCTCCAACAGCCTCAAATGCTTCCCTTCACTCCCAACCAACTTCCTCATGGTGAAGGGGCTTCCCCGGATGCAGGAATCTCTCCCCTGCTTCAGCTCCCCCCACCCCCAGGTGCAGGTCCTGTTCCCCTTCCTCTCCTTCTCCCTTCTTTCTTTCATTCTACCCAGTTATGCAGGGATCTTTACAGTCCTTTCCAGTGTCCAAGGTCTTCTGTTAGTGTTTAACCAGTGTTCTGTGAGAATTGTTGCATCTGTAGATGTATTTCTGATGCACCCATGGAGAGAGATGAACTCCGCATCCTCTTACTCCTCTGCCATCTTGGAACCCCATTTATCATCTTTTAAAGAGTAGTTTAAAAGCAGTTTATATGTTGTGCTAAGCTGCTTCTATTAAAAGTTCTATTTTTTCTTTTGAAAAAGAATAATTGAGTAACATAGCATATTTATAGTCTTTTTCTCATGGGTGGAGGCTGTTCAGATCAAATTCCCAGTCAAGGTACTGCAGTTGGTGACAGCATGTCTGAATTGATAGCAATCAACTCATGTAGAAATAGTGCCCAGAGTATTGGTTTTGCAAATTGTAAAATCAGAGCAAACACAGGGACCTTGCTAGAGTGTATTGAATATTCAGAACATGAGCAGAAGAAGGGAATGCTTTAAGAAGAGACATAAGTAGCGATAATTGAAAGAGCTTAAAGTAGGAATGGAAGAGAAAAGGAAAGAAAAAGATGAAAACAGAGGCAAATGAGAGAAAAGAGCTGCAGGAACTCAAGGTGAAATCTTTCCCTGTCAAAAGCAGGATCATATATAGGAGGAAAGTGCTGAGCTGCCATTGATGGCAGGACAATGAAGATGGCACTGAGGAAATGTCCAGGTAAGGAAAGGCTGGTCACAATCCTCAAAGTATAGTGTGAGCCATTTTAGGAATGCTTCTTCTTAAAATTGCAACCATTTTTTTTGGAATAGGCGTTTAGGGCCAGTTTTGAGGGAAATCCTTGAGATGTACAATTGAGAACAAATTGCAAAGGCATTTTGGATGTTTCATCTTCTGCACCTGGTTGATGCTGGCTGAATCTCACAGTGCCCATCTTTCTTTACTGCTTGTCTCAGATTCCCAAACTGCAAGGCTGTTTAATGAATATGAGGCAGCAAGGTAAAGGAATTGTAGCATCTTGAGATTTACGTAGAGACTGTGTCATCAAGGCTTTTGTGCCCTCTTCCAGCTTCACAAAGGATATGGATTACAAGACAAAGATCTGTGGGATTTGTAAATCAGCTCAAGCATAATAGTGATGTTTGGAACTTGTACTGAGTTTGCTGGAGCTACTTCTTTCAATCTTAGAGCTTTACATAACCCTTTCTTGCATGCATTGTGATTGCCTTTATAGATACATTCATAAATTACTCCTGGTATACAGAATATGTGAAAGGCTGACTGTTTGCATTGCATGGGACCAAGACCTGAGTGTTCCAATATCGGAAGACAGCTGGAACGCAATTTGTGCAAAGGCAATCAGAGCCTCCAGGTCCATTCAATACTAAATTAGAACATCTAGTGAGAATTGGGAAAATCTCACTGACTTATACATTTATAAAGTTAGTAACCTGGTATCCTCCCCACTGTTTCCCTCTCTTTCATATATTTTATTCTACATTAAGCTTACTAGAGCAATTTTTCTCTGATAGGCTAATATGCAGTTCCAGAATATGGTAAGCCAAATTTGTCTTTGCAAGAATTGTGTCTCTTCTATGAGGAGGAGGAAATCTTGGAGAAATTTTGGTTTTCATTTGGATTTCTCTCCTGCTAACAAAGGATAGCAAAACTGAATATTGCCATATCTAAGTTAAACCAATCTTTGTGTCTCTCTTGGTTTAAAACAGTGTATCCAAAAGTATAGAAGAGGCAGCTCCATAGATTTACATTGCTTGCTTTCATATTATTAATGGTTTCTCTTAGTGTATTAATTACTCTATGTGTAGAGGATAAATGGTGGTAGAAACTGTAATAATTATTTTGCATCATCAAAGGAATATATACACTAAGAGCTTCACTGGGCTGCTTCTTATATCTGGAGAAGGCCCCAGAGTGCTAGGTTGCCACAGATCTGCCTTAGAATTGTTCCAGTGAGGGGTGGTCACAAGTCTACTCCCACTGTTCAGTGGCTCTTTGACTTGGGCCTAATTGGCTACAGATAGAGCTGCTGAAGTGATCAAGGTTGTTGGAACCTCAGATACAAATTCTTAATGAAGTTGCAGAAGTCTTTATTAAATGGTAAATCACCAGATCAAAAAGGAAAGTTGGGGGAAGGGATAAATTCGGAGGTTGGGATTAACATATTCACACTACTCTATATAAAATAGATAACCAACAAGGACCTACTGCATAGCGCAGGGAAATATATTCAATTTTTTGTAATAACCTATAAGGGAAAAGAAGCTGAAAAAGAATATACATATATAACTGAATCACTGTGCCATACACCTGAAACTAACATGACATTGTAAACCAACTATACCTCAATAACATTTTTAAAAATAAATTAAATAATTAAAAAAAGAAGTCAGGATATGGAGGACTGGGTGTTTCTTTCAGAGTAAAAGCAAATCTGAAACCTAGAAAATTTACCCTTAACCTCTAAACTCCTCATATAATTTTCATGCACAGACCACCCTCATTGAAAACTGTCTTTTAGACATCAGCTATCTAAGTAATGAGCCAATAAGATACACCTACATGTTCCTGAGGATTACTGTCTTTTGGAGGGAATTTTGTACTACAGATGCATCTCGTGTACCACTGATAGAGCTTAAAATAAGATTTAGAGTGTTTAAAAACTTATTTTCATTTGCACTTTCTAGTCTATCTGATCCGTTTGGCCTCATCAAGATGAGATGTTTCAGAGTCAAATACCAAAGGTAAGCAAATGGAAAGTTTCCAAACCCAGGATTGCAAGGATTTTTATGGTGACTCTCCAAATAAAGGTATGAATGGGGAAATACCCTAAAATTAAAGCTAATTAGCTGTATTGTTCCCCAAGAGCTGATGCTTTCAGTTTGCCAACCTTCCATGAGTCCCTCAGGATTGGTTCATTCAATCTTTTTCTTTGCTAGATTACACATATGGTTCATTTACTGTGTGTAAAACTACAAAAAATTATTAACGAATTTGCTATACATGTATATATACAAATGCATACATACATACATATGAGTATACACACATATTCTTTCTGTGCTACAGTTTAACTCAGAACTGCAGGTTTTTATACAGTGTAGTTAATACAATGTGACATCTCTACTGTGAATACTATATGCTATATGTTATATACAGTCCACATGGGCAGGAAGTCAGTGTATACTAAAACAAATTATGCATGTGAATTGAGGGTTGCATGTAAAACCCATCAATGCTACATTATGGAAATGATTTGGAATTTTTTTCTTTTCTTTGGCAATGGTTTGAGCAAGCAACCATCAAGTTTCTGTTGAATCTCAGTGTTGTACAGCATTCCTATGGGCTATTTACTTTGTCTTCTGAGGAGTATCAGTCCAGTTATCTCATCTTGTTGAATGTGATATATTTGGCAGACATAATATTACATATGCTCTTCATGTTTGCACTATGACTAGATTGTGGAAATGGCCCACGTAGCTTAGGCTCAACCTGTTGAGCTCATGTTCAATATATCTTCTTTAATGTTTGACTATAATACCTCCACACTTCACAGCAATCTATAGTTAAGTGTGAATTCTATCCCTTATCAGGATGCAATAAATATTTGCTTCTATTGACTGATGCTGTGAGGTAATATCTTGGCATTTCATAAAACTAGCATGATGGTTTTGTCTGGAGGGCTGCATTTGTTAAGTGTTTTAATGTGCTACATTCTTGTTAACTTTTCATTATTTATAGATACCCATATCCAGGGCTGAAAATGACTAGAGAGGGCATATAGTCCACACAACAGCCACATCAGCCTTGTCCCTGCCTTTAAGTAACACCACAGTACTTCCAACTTCTGCAGAGCTGATCTGCTTTCTTAAAGATCCTTGCTAAAGGAGACTCGTAACTCCTATAAATCACTCATTTCTGTAACTAATAATCTTTACTGTCAGGGAATTCTTCTTTAGGTTAAACAGGCTTGTCAAGTTTCTGGCAAAAGTAGCTCCTTTTAATCTGCCATCATAGATATAGGGAATGGTGACTTTTCTGGATAAAACAAAACAACGATCCTGAAAACAATTATGAAACTATGCTTAATGCTCTCTTCTCTGGGCTGAAGAATTTCATTTCCTCTTTAGACCTTATTTGAATACATTTTAGTCACATTTTTCATTCTTTTCCAGATGCTACTCAAGTTCTTTATATCTCTTTAACTAGTGTGCTCCAACATTGGGCATGGTACCCTGAGATTAATGTATGCATAGGAATGAATTCCACCTCAAAATCTCAATTCTCCAAAATATTTTTCCACTTGGAACAACCCCAAACTGCTGATATCCAATTATATGGAGAAAAAAAAAGGAGTTTCTGTCAATACTACTCCTTGCTTCAGTCCTCCTCAATACCAAGTCCGTGTTTAAGCCATTTTATCCCACATTTTCACTTTTAAAAACTGCTTCAGCAAAGAATTTGTTCTACACATTTTCTTAATTTATCCCATTTTTCACAACATTCAAATGACTCTTTACTGTCTGCCAAGTCAGTGATTCAAAAAGGATTTTTAAACTCCAAGCTATGTATATGTTACTGTTCTCAGTGTATTCCTATGCCGGCTTAAATTGTATGGTTACCTCATGGCTTGAGCTTGACTTCCAGTCTTGGCAAAATTTTAGGTAAGCTTGCTGCTGTGATCAGATGACATTCTGGAAATGTAGAGTATTTATACAAAGGCAGTATTCTGTATCTCTGAATCTCTATATATGAGAAGTATAGTGTCATTCATTCATTGATTTATTCGTCATTATTCAACAAATATTCATTAATCATATACTATGTTCCAGGCACCATGTTAGGTGATAGTTTCCAATGGCAAACAAAAACACACATGAGACCTTCTATCATAGGACTTTCAATTTAGCGGAGGAGTTAGATATTAATCAGAGAATCACACAAGTGCACATAAAATCAGAAGAATGAAAATGCTGTGAATGTTAGGTGTCCTGAGAGCATGTGATAGTGGGACACGACTTGTCAGAGAGGGAAGGGAAAGCTTCAGTGAGGAAGGAATGTTCGAGTTGAGACCTGACAGAAGAGCATAGGTCTCCACTAGATTCTCATTAACCTCCATAATGTCACTGTACCTGCCTACAATAGTCATTAAAGTTTTGGGGAAGAAGGCGGGGTCAAGTATGGAAGGGTAGAGCCAGGATGGTAGTTGTATGTTGTAATGAAGGTTCAGTAGAACTGGAGGGCCAGGAAGCAAGTAGCAGATATGTAGACAAATTGCTACTTATATTAAAAAATAATTAGAGGAAAGAAAAAAGAAAAAGAAAAAGATCACCCACCTCAGGTTTTCAATCTAGAGGGAAAGTGGAAGCAAGTAAACACTAGTACATATGTGTGAAGACCAGTAGTACTGCTTGGCGGTGGATTTTGTGATGACTTTTTCTCTTCTTCTTAATTGAAAGAGTGGATATCATCTATCAACTTTGAGGAATGTGATTTTTAATAGTGAAGTGATCTCATGGTTCCTACTAGCTAGAATCCAATAGGCTGATTGATCTATAGGTAAAAGTTAAAGCTAAAAGTGTTTCAGGATGAATAAAATGATTATGTAGTGAGCCCTAGAATATTACAACAGAGTGTTGAAGAAACAATTAGTTAAAGAGTACTTACTTAGAAAGCTAAATTTGAAAGTTGTATAACCAGTAGTGTAAGAAGATAGCGTGGAGTGTTTCATTTGGTAAATTGAGCGTCTAAAGTCAAACGGTGTAAGAAGACGAGCAAGTTGTCACAAAAGGTTTGTAAAATATTCTCCTGAAATGGCCAAACCTAAGAAGGGACATGACAAATCTAAATAAGGTGGAAAAGTGAGACCAAATTTGTTTGTCAACTTTTGGGATGCCTTTAAAGCATTAGTAAGGAAAACTAAGGACAAGAAAGAATGCTTCTTTAGTTTGGACAACACACAGATAAAACTCATTATCCAGAAAATATGGTACAGAAAAGGGCTGAAGGTTTTTTTCTAAAAGATTGAGACAAATTTTAGTTCTTTCTTATTGTTACTCTAGCTAGGTTTAAGCTATATTTTTCCAGTTTTATATCTAGTTTTGCTTTTTAATTTCAAGCTATGTCTTTGTTTTTTAAAGTTTGTTTTCTTTAATTTTAAAATTATTTAAACAATATTGAAAGAACATTTAAATCTCTCTGTATCAATTTTGCTATTTTAAAAAATAGTATCATTTTCAACAAATGAACTTATTTTCAAAAGAGAAACTGAGTCACAGACTTAGAGAACGAACTTATGGTTACCAGGGGGGAAGGGTGTGGGGGAGAGATAGATTGGGAGTTTGGGATTGATATGTACACACTGCTATATTTAAAATAGATAACCAACAAGGATCTACTGTATAGCATGGGGTACTCTGCTCAATATTCTGTAATAACCTAAACGGGAAAAGAATTTGAAAAAGAATGGATATATATATATATATATATATATATATATATATATATATATATATATATATATATATATATATATATATATATATATATATAACTGAATCACTTTGCTGTATACCTGAAACTAACACAACATTGTTAAACAACTACACTCCAATATAAAAAAAAAGTAATATCATTTTCAAACACTCATTTGTGTATATCTCATAGTATAGCATAATGGTTAATAGTATGGATTCTTGAGTCAGGCTTGCCTGGGTTTGATTTCTCCCTGTACTAATGGTTATGTGACTTCAACAAGCTGCTTAATGTATTTATTCCTTAGTTTCCTTATCTGTAAGATGAAGATAAAAATAGGGTTGTTTTAAGGCATGAACATGTTAATATATATAAAACCCATGGAACATGCCTAGCTGGCAATAGGTATGCTGTGAGTATTAAGTGCTAAATATTGTTCTAA
>NW_023503270.1:0-50364 GCF_009873245.2 Balaenoptera musculus
CAAAGAGTTATTACCCATCCTTCTGAAACTCTTCAAAAAAATTGCAGGGGAAGAAATACTCCCAAATTCATTCTATGAGGCCACGATCACCCTGACACCAAAACCAAAAATATTGCACAGAAAGAAAATAACAGGCCAGTATCACAGATGAACATAGATGCAAAACTCCTTAACAAAATACTTGCAAACTGAATCAAACAATACATCAAGGGCTTCCCTGGTGGCGCAGTGGTTGAGAGTCTGCCTGCTAATGCAGGGGACACGGGTTTGAGTCCTGGTCTGGGAAGATCCCACATGCCATGGAGCAACTAGGCCCGTGAGCCACAACTACTGAGCCTGCACGTCTGGAGCCTGTGCTCCACAACAAGAGAGGCCACGATAGTGAGAGGCCCACGTACCGCGATGAAGAGTGACCCCCGTTTGCCACAACTAGAGAAACCCCTCGCACAGAAATGAAGACCCAACACAGCCATAAATAAATAAATTTAAAAAAAAAAAACAATACATCAAAAGGATCATACACAATGATCAAGTTGGATTTATCCCAGGGATGCAAGGAATTTTCAATATCCACAAATCAATCCGTGTGACAGATCACATCAACAAATTGATGAATAAAAACAATATGGTCATCTCAATAGATGCAGAAAAAGCTTTTGACAAAATTCAACACCGATTTATGATAAAAACTCTCCAGAATGTGGGCATAGAGGGAACAAACCTCAACATAATATAGGCCATATATGACAAACCTATAGGTAACATCATACTCAATGGTGAAATGCTGAAAGCATTTCCTCTAAGACCAGGAACAAGACAAGATATCCAATTTCACCATTTTTATTCAACATAGTTTTGGAAGTTCTAGCCACAGCAATCAGAGAAGAAAAAGTAATAAAAGAAATCCAAGCTGGAAAAGAAGTTAAACTGTCACTTTGCAGATGACATGATATTATGCATAGAAAATCCTAAAGATGCTACCACAAAACTACTAGAGCACATCAATGTATTTGATAATGTTGCAGGATACAAAATTAATACACAGAAATCTGTTGCATTTCTATACACTAATAATGAAAGATCAGAATGAGAAATTAAAGAAACCATCCCATTTACCATCACATCAAAAAGAATACCTAGGTTTATACCTAGGAATAAACCTACATAAGAAGAAAAAAGACCTGTTCTCCAAAAAGTGTAAGACACTGATGAAACAAATCAAAGATGACACAAACAGACAGAGAGATATACCATATTCATGGATTAAAAGAATCAATATTGTCAAAAATGACTACACTACCCAAGGCAATCCACAGATTCAATACAATCCCTATCAAATTACCAGTGGCATTTTTCACAGAATTAGAACAAAATATCTTAAAAGTTGTATGCAGACAAAAAAAGACCACAAGTAGCCAAAGCAATCTTGAGAAAGAAAAACAGAGCTGGAGGAATCATGCTCTCTGACTTCAGACTATACTACAAAATAATATGGTTCTGACACCAAAAACAGAAATATAGATCAATGGAACATGATAGGATGTCCAGAAATAAACCCACGCAACTATGGCTAATTAATCTATGACAGAGGAGGCAAAACTATAAAATGAATGAAAGACATTCTCTCTAATAAATTGTGCTTGAAAACTGGACAGCTACAAGTAAAAAAATGAAACTATAACATTCTTTAACACTATACACAAAAATAAATCCAAAATGGATAAAAGACCTAAATGTAAGACCAGATACTATACAACTCTTATAGGAAAATATAGGCAGAACACTCTCTGATATAGATCGTAGCAAGATATTTTTTGATACCCTTCCTCGGGTAATGGAAAACAAAAATAAACAAATGGGACCTAATTAAACTCAAAATCTTTTGCACAGCAAAGGAAACCATAAACAAAATGAAAAGACAACCCACAGAATTGGAGAATATATTGGCAACTGATGCGACCAATAAGTGATTAGACTCCAAAATTTACAAAGAGCCAATGCAGCTCAATTAAAAAAAAAAAAAAAAAGAAAAGAAAAAGAAAAATGGGCAGAAGACCTAAAGAGACATCTCTCCAAAGAAGACACACAGATGGCTAAGAGACACATGAAAAGATGCCCAACATCACTAATTATTTGGTAAATGCAAATCAAAACTACTATGAGATATCACCTCACACCAGCCAGAATGGCCAACATCAAAAAATCTGCAAACAGTAAATGCTGGAGGGTGTGGAGGAAAGGAAACTCTCCTACACTGTTGAGGGAATGTAAATTGGTACAGCCACTATGGAAAACAGTATGGAGATTCCTTTAAAAGCTAAAAATAAAGCCACCATATTATTCAGCAATCTTATTCTTGGGTGTATATCCAAAGAAAAACATGGTTCAAAAGGATACATGCACCCCAATGTTCACTGCAGCACTGTTTATAGTAGCCAAGACATGGAAGCAACTTAAATGTCCACTGACAAAAGAATGGATAAAGAAGTTGTAGTACATATATACAATGGAATATTACTCACCCATTAAAAAGAATGAAATAATGCCATTTGCAGCAATATGGATGGACCTTCACTTTACTAAGTGAAGTAAATCAGACAGAGAAAGACAAATATCATATGATATAGCTTATATGTGGAATATAAAAGTAAAGAATGGTACAGATGAACTTATTTATAAAACAGAAACAGACTCACAGACTTAGAGAACAATCTTATGGTTACCACGGGGAAAGGGTAGAGGGAAGGGATAGACTGGAATTTTGGCATTGGCATGTACACTCTGCTATATTTAAAATAAAATACCTTAACATGAAATAAAAAAAAAATAACTGTACGGGTACTAGTACAAAAACAGAAATATTCATCAATCGAACAGAATATAGAGCCCAGAAATGAACCCACACTTCTATGGTCAATCAATCTGTGACAAAGGAGGAAAGAATAATCAATGGGGAAAAGACAGCCTCTTCAATAAATCCTGTTGTTAAAACTGAACAGCCACATGCAAAAGAATCAAATTGGACTATTTTCTCACACCAAATATAACAATAAACTCAAAATGCATTAAAGACTTAAATGTAAAACCTGAAACCATAAAACTCCTAGAAGAAAACATAGGCAGTACTCTCTTTGACATCTGTCTTAGCAATATTTTTTGGATATGTCCCCTCAGGCAAGGGAAAGAAAAGCAAAAACAATCAAATGGAACTACATTAAACTAAAACGTTTTTGCACAGCTAAGGAAACTATTAGCAAAACCAAAGGACAACCTACAGAATGGGTGAAGATATTGCAAACAATATTTCTGATAAGGTTAATATCCAAAATATACAAAGAACTCATTCAACTCAAAAAAAAAAAAAAAAAGAACCCTATTAAAAGTGGGCAGAGGGCTGGACAAACTTTTTTCTGAAGCCATACAAATGGGCAACAGACACATGAAAAGATGCTCAACATTCTTAATCATCAGGGAAATGTAAATCAAAACCACAATGAGACACTACCTCACACCTGTAAGATTAGTTGTCATGAAAAGGACAACAAATGATAAATGCTGGTGAGGATGTGGAGAAAAGGGAACACCTATGCACTATTGGTGTGAATGTAAATTGGTGCAACCACTATGGAAAATATTATAAAATGTCCCCAATAAATTAAAAATAAAACTACTGTTCTATCCAGTAATTTCATTTCTGAATATTTTTCCATAGAAAACAAAAACACGAATTCAAAAAGATATATACACCCCAGTGTTCATTGCAGCATTATTTACAATCACCAAGATATAGGAACAACCTAAGTGCCCACTGATAGATAAATGGATAAGGAAGATGTACTATGTTTATACAGCAGATTATTAACCATAAAAAAAGAATAAAATCTTACCATTTGCAACAACATGGATGGACCTGGTGGGTATTATGCTAAATGAAATAAGCCAGACAGAGAAAGAGAAATACCATATGATTTCACTGATATGTGGAATCTGAAAAACACAAGAAATGTAGTGTTACTAGTAAATTTAGTGTTAGGGTAAATGTAACAAAACAGAATAGACTCATAGATACAGAGAACTAACAGGTGGTTGCCAGAGAGGAGGTGGGTGGGGGGGATGAGAGAAATAGGTGAGGGAAATTAAGAGGTACAAACTTCCAGTTATAAAATAAATCAGTCACATGGATGTAATGTACAGCATAAGACATATAGTCAATAATTTTTTAATAACTTTGCATGGTGACAGATTATAACTAGACTTATCTTATCATTTTTTAATGTATAAAAATATCAAATCACTATGTTGTACACTGAAACTAATATAATGTCAATTGCACTTCAATAAAAAAAATCCTGTCTTTATCTGCCTGCAGTTTTGAGGTTAAACAACCTCTCTTTTAAAAAACACACCCCTCCCCATTTCCTCAAATACATATGAGTGGAAGTAAACTGTTCCTAAACTTGGACTGTTGGTGCTATCCTTTTTGAGTTCTAAACATCTAAATTGTGGATCCTGGACTAGGGTGTCTGCTCCTGTATCTACAAAAACTCTGTTACTTCCTGTCTCAATAGAAAATACTAAATTTGGCCTCACACCTTTACTTTATGCAAGTAAAGGTCTCTTGATCTGGTTTTGGTGCCTTCTGACAATAAAAGAAGGACATGAGTGATTTAGTTATATCTATATTTTGTATTTGTTAACTCCCAACATAAAAAATATCTCAACATACACAACACACACACGCAAACACACACACAAAAAATCTCGCTTCTGACAATGAAAGAAAACAAATGAACAAATAGGAAAATGCAGGATGGCTAAGATGGAACACAGATGGATCATAATAACAATATGCTTTTTTTTGGTTTTTGTTTTGTTTTTGTTTTTGATTTTGCTTTTGCTTGATAGCAATGCACACTTCTAAAAGTAACATTTTCTTTAATCAGGCCCCATACCTTGGAAGAGAGCCCATGAGAGCATAGTTGATGATTGAATTCCCACAGCCTTCAAAATACTATTTTCCCTCACTGAGCTGTCAACCCTCAAGGGCAGTAACTGTAGATTGCTAATACATGGCTGTAGTCTAGCAGTACAGCATATTCTTTGGTCTTGAGAAAATTGAAAAAACTGCCCATAGCTTGCAGTGGTTTCGTGTTCAGAAATCAAGAGGAATTTCCAAATGTAAAATTTATCACTGATGGAACCTAAGTAGAGTGACAAAGCTCATATGGAAAAACTATAAACAAACTTCAAGTGACAGTCTTACCCAAGCCCATAGATTTTATATATCTTGGGCTGAGGGGTCCAGAGACATATTTCAATGTTAACAAACTGATACATAAAACCATTCTTGTGCAGCACAGGCTGTCTTCCCCAGGTCTATTTAAATTGCTCTACTCATAAGGGAGATCAGAAGCCAAAATTTAATGTGTGTGTATGTGTGACTGTGTTCATGCCTTGCTATTTTTCAATTTTTTAAAACTTAAACCCAATATTTTGGTTATTTATCCTGGCTTCTCCAATTTAAAATATATACATAGTCTATTTTTAGAGCAGTTTTAAGTTCACAGCAAAATTAAGCAAAATGTACAGAGAGTTCTCATATATCCTGAAAAACCCACCCACAAGACTCCCTCCTTATCAATATCCCATACTAGAGAGGTACATTTGTTACAATCAATGAACCTACACTGACACATCATTATCAACCAAAGTCTATAATTTGCATTAGGGTTCACTCTTGGTGTTATATATTTATGGATTTGGACAAATATACAATGACATGTATCTACCATTGTAGTGTCATACAGAATATTTTCACTGCCTGCTGAGTTCTGGCTATTTATCTCTCCCTCCTCCCTAGCAACAACTGGAAACTACTGATCTTTTTATTGTCTCCATAGTTTTACCTTTTCCAGATTGTCATATAGCTGGAATCTTACAGTATATACCTTTTCAATTGGCTTCTCTTAGTAATATGCATTTAAGATTCCTCTATATATTTTCATGGCTTAATAGGGCATTTATTTTTAGCAAAGAATAATATTCCATTGTCTGGATGCACCACAGTCAATCTATCCATTCTCCTACTAAAGCAATCTACTACATCTTAGTTGCTTTCAAGGTTTGGCAATTGTAAATGAAGTTGCTATAAATATCCATGTGCAGGTTTTTGTGTGGATATAAGTTTTTAATTCATTTGGGCAAATATCAAGGAGCACAATTACTGGATTCTATGGTAGGAGAGTGTTTCCTTTTGTAAGAAACTGCCAAACTGTCTTCCAAAGTGGCTCTACCATTTTGCATTCCCACCAGGAATAAATGAGAGTTGCACATTCTCACTGTCATTCATTGTTGTCAGTGTTTTGGATTTTGGCCATTCTAATAGGTGCGTAGTGCTGCTCACTATTGTACTAATTTGCATTTCCATAATGAAGTGATATGGGACACCTTTTCATATGCTTATTTGTTATACGTATATCTTCTTTGGTGTGATGTGTACTTAGATGTTCTGTCCATTTTTTAGTAAGCTTGTTTGTTTTCTTACTGTTGAATTTTGTGTTCTTTGTATCAAATAGCCTTTATCTAAGTCTTTTGCAAATATTTTTTCCCAGTCTGTGTCTTATCTTCTCATTCTCTTCACCGTGTCTTCTGCAGAACAAAAGTTTCTAATTTTAATAAAGTTTGCTTATCAATTATTTCTTTCACGGCTTGTGCTTTGGTACTGAATCTAAAAAGTCACCACCATAGCTAATGTCATACAAATTTCCTCCTGTGTTATCTTCTAGGACATTTATAGTTTTGTATTTTATATTTATGTTTATGATCCATTTTGAGCAATTTTTGTTAAGAGTATAATGTCTGTTCATTTTCTTTTCTTTTTTTTTTTTTCTGTATAGTGATATCTAGTCATTCCACCCAGCACCATTTGATGAAAAGACTATATTTTCTCCATTGTATGCCTTTGCTCCTTTGTCAAAGATCAGTTGAGTATATTTTATGGGAGTATATTTCTGAGCTCTCTATTCTGTCCCATTGATCTATTTGTTTATTCTTTCACCAATATTACACTGTAATATTGATTACTAAAGCTTTATAGTAAGTCTTGAAGGTTCATAGTGCCAGTCTTCCTACTTTGTTCCTCTCCTTCAGTATTATGTTGGCTATTTTCAGTCTTTTGCCTATCCATATACACTTTGTAATGAATTTGTCAATATCCACATTGTCACTTGCTGAATATTTGATTTGATTTGCATTGAATCTGTAGTTTGATTTTGGAAGAGCTGACATCTAGACAAATTTGAGGTTTTGTATCCATATACATGGAAAATCTCTTATTTATGCAGTTATTTGTTTCTTTTTGTCTTATTGTTTTTATAATTGTCTCATATAGATCTTGGACATATATTTTTAGATTTATGCCTAAGTATCTAATTTTTAAGGAGGCTACCATAAATAGTACTTTTTAAATTTCAAATTCTACTTGTTTATTTCTGGTGTATAAAAAATGATTGACTTTTGTATATTAAACTTGTATTCTGCAATCTTGCTATAACCACTTACTAATTCCAGGAATCCTTTATTAATTCTTTTGGATTTTCTACATAGATAATCATGTCATACTTGAACAAATACAGTTTTATTTATTTCACCTAAATCTGCATACTTTTATTCCCTTTTCTTCTCTTATTGCATTAGCTAGAACTTTGAGTACAATAATGAAGTGATGAGAGGGAACATTCCTGCCTCAATAAAGCTTATTGTTTCTGACTATGCAGTATGATGGTAGCCAAGGGTTTTCCTGTAGGTGTTCTTTATCAAGTTGAGGAAACACACTCTATTTCATAGTTTGCTTAAAGTTTTGTGTGTGTGTTTTTCTTTATCACAAAAGGGTGGTGGATTTTGTCAATTAATTGTTCTGTATCTGTTATTGGAATTATATGATTTTTATTTCTTAGTCTGATGTGATGGACTACATTAATTGACATTCTAATGTTGAACCAGCCTTGCAAAACATGAATAAATCTTACTTTGTTGTGGTATATAATTTTTTGGAACGTTGTTAGATTTGACTTGTTAATATTTTGCTGAGGATTTTTGCATCTATATTCATGAGATATATTGGTCTATAGTGAGGTTTTTTTTTGGTGTTTTATTTTTATAATGTCTTTGACTGGTTTTAGTGTTAGGGTAATACTGGCCTCATAGGGTGGTTTAAGAAGTGTCCCCTCTGCTTCAAACTCTGGAACACATTATAGGGAATTGGTATATTATTTCTTAAAGTGCTTGGTGGAGTTTACCAGTGACCAATCTGGGCCCTAATTTTATGTTATGTTGTGTTATGTTATGTTATGTTACGTTATGTTATGTTATGTTATGTTATGTTATGCTAGTTTATTCTTTTTATGTCTTAACATGCTGTTAACTATTATTCAGAGCAAAATAGGGTATCAGTTCTAGTCTAGATTATTAATCTGTGCTTCATGAACTTGCACAAAATGCATAATTATATGTACCTTAATGTCTTGGATATAAAATTAAGAAATTATATCAGAAAATTTCCAAGAATCCAACAGACTGTAATTCTGTGATGCTACGGCATTTTAAATGTAAAAAAAGAAATACAAAAGCAACAACTAAAAGCTAAAATTATTAGTCACAAAACTGAAATTTCAATGAAGATATATTTCAATGAGGATATATATATTTTTAATTGGAGTATAGTTGCTTTACACTGCTGTGTCATTTTCTGCTGTACAGCAAAGTGAATCACATATATATATATATCCCCTCTGTTTTGGATTTCCTTCCCATTTAGGTCACCAGAGAGCACCGAGTAGAGTTCCCTGTGCTATACAGTAGGTTCTCATTAGTTACCTATTTTATGCATAGTAGTGTATATATGTCAATCCCAATCTCCCAATGCATCCCACCACCCCACCTTTCCCCTTTCGTATCCATACATCTGTTCTCTACATCTGTGACTTGATTTCCACTTTGCAAATAAGATCATCTATACCATTTTTCTAGATTCCACATATATGTGTTAATATATGATATTTGTTTTTCTCTTTCTGACTTACTTCACTCTGTATGATAGTCTCTAGGTCCACCCACATCTCTGCAAATGAAACAGTTTTGCTCCCTTTTATGGCTGAGTAATATTCCATTGTATATATGTACTGCATCTTCTTTATCTGTTCCTCTGTTCATGGACATTTAAGTTGCTTCCATGTCCTGGCTATTGTAAAGAGTGCTGCAATGAACATTGGGGTGCATCTATTTTTTGAATTATGGTTTTCTCTGGGTATATGTCCAGGAGTGGGTTTGCTGTATCATAAGATAGTTCTATTTTTTACTGTTTAAAGGAACCTCCATACTGTTCTCCATAGTGGCTGTATCAATTTACATTCCCACCAACAGTGGAAGAGGGTTCAATTTTCTCCACACCATCTCCATCATTTATTGTTTGTAGATTTTTTGAAGATGCCCATTCTAGGTGATACCTCTTGTAAGTTTGATTTGCATTTCTCTAATAATTAGTGGTGTTGAGCACCTTTTCATGTGTTTGTTGGCCATCTGTATGTCTTCTTTGGAGAAATGTCTACTTAGGCCTTCCACCCATTTTTGATTGAGTTGTTTGTTTGTTTTTTGATATGGAGCTGAATGACTCAGCTGTTTGTATATTTTGGAGATGGATCCTTTGTCTGTTGCTTCATTTGCAAATATTTTCTCCCATCCTGAGATTAGTCTTTTTGTCTTGTTTATGGTTTCCTTTGCTGTGCAAAAACTTTTAAGTTTAATTAGGTCCATTTGTTTATTTTTGTTTTTATCTTCATTATTCTAGGAGGTGGGTCAAAAAAGGTGTTCAGCCTATGTTTTCCTCTAAGAGTTTTGTCGTGTCTGGCATTACATTTAGGTCTTTAATCTATTTTGAGTTTATTTTCGTGTATGGTGTTAGGGAGTGTTCTAATTTCATTCTTTTACATGGAGCTATCTAGTTTTCCCAGCACCAATTTTTGCAGAGACTGTGTTTTCTCCATTGTATATTCTTGTCTCCTTTTTCATAGGTGTGTCGGTTTATCTCTGGGATTTCTATCCTGTTCCATTGATGTATATTTCTGTTTTTGCATCAGTACCATACGGTCTTGATTACTGTAGCTTTGTAGTATAGTCTGAAGTCATGGCACCTGATTCCTCCAGCTCCATTTTTCTTTCTCAAGATTACTTTGGCTCTTCGGAGTCTTTTGTGTTTCCATACAAATTGTAAAATATTTTGTTCTAATTGTGGGGAAAATGCCATTGGTAATTTAATAGGGATTGCATTGAATCTGTAGATTGCTTTGGGTAGCATAGTCATTTTCACATATTGATTATTCCAATCCAAGAACATGGTATATCTCTCCATCCATTTGTGTTATCTTTGATTTCTTTCATCAGTATAATATACTTTACTGTGTACCAGTCTTTTGCCTCCTTAGGTAGGTTTCTTCCTAGATATTTTATTCTTTTTGTTGCAAATGTAAAGGGGATTGTTATCTTAATTTTTCTTTCTGATCTGTCATTATTGGTATATGGGCATACAAGAGATTTCTGTGTATTAATTTTGTATCCTGCAACTTTACTAAATTCAATGATTAGCTCTAGTAGCTTTCTGGTGACATCTTTAGGAATTTCATAGTATTATGTCATCTGCAAACAGGGACAGTTTTAGTTCTTCCCTTGCACTTTGGATTCCTTTTATTTCTTTTTCTTCTTTGATTGCCATGGCTGGGACTTCCAAATCTATGTTGAATAATAGTGGTGAGAGAGGACACCCTTGTCTTTTTCCTGAGCTTAGAAGAAATGCTTTCAGTTTTTCACCCTTGAGAATGAGGTTTGCTGTATGTCATATATAGCCTTTATTATACTGAGTTTATTATGCTATTCCCTTTAAGCCTGCTTTCTGGAAAAGTTTTTATTATGAATTGGTGTTGAATTTTGTCAAAAGCTTTTTCTGCATTTATTGACATGATCATATGGCTTTTATTCTTCAATTTGTTAATATGGTGTATCACACTGATTGATTTGCATATATTGAAAAATCCTTGCATCAGTGGGATAAATCCCACTTGATCATGGTGTCTGATCCTTTTAATGTGTTGTTGGATTTGGTTTGCTAGTATTTTGTCGAGGATTTTTGCCTGTAATTCATCAATGATATTGGCATGTAATTTTCTTTTTTTGTGATATCTTTGTCTGGTATTGGTATCAGGGTGATGGTGGTCTCATAGAATGAGCTTGGGAGTGTTCCTCCCATGCCATTTTTTGGAAGAATTTGAGAAGATTAGGTGTTATCTCTTCTCTAAATGTTTGATGCAATTCGCCTGTGAGGCCATTTTGTTGTGGACTTTTGTTTGTTGGAAGATATTTAATCACAATTTCAATTTCATTACATGTGATTGGTCTATTCATATGTTTTATTTCTTCCTGGTTCAGTCTTGGAAGTTTAAACTTTTCTCTGAATTTGTCCATTTTTTCCAGGTTGTCTATTTTATGGGCATATATTTGCTTGTAGTAGTCACTTACGGTCGTTTGTGTTTCTCTGGTGTCAGTTGTAACTTCTCCTTTTTCATTTCTAATTTTATTGATTTGAGTGCTCTCCCCTTTTTTCTTGATGAGTCTGGCTAAACTTTTTCAATTTTGTTTATCTTCTCAAAGAATCAGCTGTCAGTTTCATTGATTTTTGCTATTGTTTTCTTTGTTTCTATTTGATTTATTTCTGCTCTGATCTTTATGGTTTCTTTTCTTCCACTAACTTTGGGGTTTTTTGTTCTCTCTTCTCTAGTTGTGTTAGGAGTAAGTTTAGGTTTTTTATTTCAGATTTTTCTTGTTTCTTGAGGTAGGGTTTTATTGCTATAAACTAGCCTCTTAGAACTGCTTTTGCTAAATCCCATAGGTTTTGGGTCATCGTGTTTTAGTAACCATTTGTTTCTAGGTATTTTTTTATTTCCTCCTTGATTTCTTCAGTGATCTCTTGGTTATTTAGTAGCATATAGTTTAGCCTCCATGTGTTTGTGCTTTTTACAGTTTTTTTTCTTCTGTCATTGATTCTAATCTCAAAGTGTTGTGGTCAGGAAAGATGCTTGATACAATTTCAAATTTCTTCAATTAACCAAGGCTTAATTTGTGACCCAAGGTGTGATCTATCCTGGGGAATGTTCTCTGTGCATTTGAGAAGAAAGTGCATTCTGCTGCTTTTGGATGGAATGTCCTACAAATATCAGTTAGTCTATCTAGTCTAATGTGTCATTTAAGGATTGTGTTTCCTTATTAATTTTCTCTCTGGAAGATCTAGCCATTGGCATAAGTGGAGTGTCAAAGTCCCCTAATATTATTATGTTATAGTCGATTTCCCCTTTTATGGCTCTTAGCATTTGCCTTATGTATTGGGGTGCTCCTATGTTGGGTGAATAAATATTTACGATTGTCATGTCTTCTTCTTGAAACAATCCCTTGATCATTATGTAGTGTCCTTCCCTGTCTCTTGTAATAGTCTTTATTTTAAAATCTATTTTTTCTGATATGAAAATTGTTACTCCAGTTTTCTTTTGATATCCATTTGCATGGAATATCTTTTTCCATCCCCTCACTTTCATTCTGTATGTGTCCCTAGGTCTGAAGTGGGTCTCTTATAGACAACATATATATTGGTCTTGTTTTTGTATCCATTCAGCCAGTCTATGTCTTTTTTTGGAGCATTTAATCCATTTACATTGAAGGCAATTATCAATATGTATGTTCCTATTACCATTTTCTTAATTGTTTTGGGTTTGTTTTTGTAAGTCTTTTTTCATATCTTGTGTTTCCCGCCTAGGGATGTTCCTTTAGTATTTGATGTAAACCTGGTTGAATGGTGCTTAATTCTCTTAGCTTTTGCTTGTCTATAAATCTTTTCATTTCTCTGTTGAATCTGAATGAGATTCTTGGTGGTTACAGTAATCTTGGTTGTAGATTTTTCCCTTTCAACACTTTAAATGTATCCTGCCACTCCCTGTGGCCTGCAGAGTTTCTGCTGAAATATCAGATGGTAACCTATGAGGACTCCCTTGTATGGTATTTGCTGCTTTTCCCTTGCTGCTTTTAATATTTTTTCTTTGTATTTAATTTTTGTTGGTTTGATTAATATGTGTTTTGGTGTGTTTCTCCTTGGGTTTATCCAGTATGGGACTCTCTGCACTTCCTGTAAGTACATGATTATTTCCTTTCCGATGTTAGGGAAGTTTTCCACTATAATCTCCTCAAATATTTTCTCAGACCCTTTCTCTTTCTTTTCTTCTTCTGGGACCCGTATAATTCAAATGTTGATTAGTTTAATGTTGTCCCAGAAGTCACTGAGACTGTCCTCATTTCTTTTCATTCTTTTCTCTTTGTTGGCAGTTATTTCCAATAACTGCCAATAATGGTGGCAGTTATTACCACCATTCTATCTTCTAGCTCAGTTATCTGTTTTTCTGCCTCTGTTATTCTCCTATTGATTCTTTCTAGTTTATTATTCATTTCAGTTATTGTGTTGTTCATCACTGATTGTTTGTTCTTTAGTTCTTCTAGGTCCTTGTTAAGCATTTCTTGTATCTTCTCAATCTGTACCTCTATTCTATTTCTGATATCTTGGATCATCTTTACTATAATTACTCTGAATTTTTTTCAGGCAGATTTCCTATTTCTTCTTCATTTATTTGGTTTTGTGGGTTTTTACCTTGCTTCTTCATCTGTAACATATTTGTCTGTTGTTTCATTTTGTCTAACTTACTGTGTTTATGGTCTCCTTTTCACAAGTTGCAGGGTTGTAATTCCTCTTGCTTCTGTTTTCTGTCCCCTGGTGGGTGAGTTTGGTCCAGGGGCTCGTGTAGCCTTCTTGGTGGAAGGGACTGATGCCTGATCTCTGGTGGGTTTAGCTGAGTCTTTTCCCTCTGAAAGGGTGTCTGTGAGCTTAGTACTACTTTAGGCAGTCTGTCTGCTCATGGGTGGGGTTGTGTCCTCGTCTTGCTGGTTGTTTGGCTTGAGGTGTCAAACACTGGATCCTGCAAGCAGTTAGGTGGAGCTGGGTCTTAGAGTCCAGATGGATACCTCCAGGAGAGTGCATGCTGATTAATATTCCCTGGACCCAGGAATTTTCTGGAAGTCCAGCATCTTAGACTTGGTGCTCACACCCCAGAGACCTGGACCCAATCGCTGGCCAGGGAACAAAGAGCCTGCAAGATGTAAAGCATGGCCAGAGAAAAAAGAAAGAAAAGAAAAGAAAAGGAAAAGAAAACAAAGAGACAAACAAAATCCAAGACAAATAGCAAAAACAAACAGCAACAACCATAATAACAACAACACACACTCAAAAAAAAAAAAGAAGAAAGAAAACAGACAAAACCCAAGACAAATGATAAGAACAAAACCAAACAAACAGAAACAAAGAAGCAGACAGAAAAATAAACACAGAGAAAACAAAAAAGTCAGTGAACAAAGAAAAGAACTCAAAGATGAAAGTAATCCATTAGGACTAAACTAACAAAACCAAAAAGTGAAAAACAAAAGAAAAACAGAATGCAAACTAAAAAATGAGGCAAAGGAGACATAAAACAAACACATAAAAACGAAAAAAGAAATAACAAAAACAAGAAAAACCCACAAAACAACAAAAAATAGAGTAAAAATAGAAAAATAAAAAATATTGAAAACAATAAAATAAATAAAAAGTAAAAATGAAAAATAATTAAAAACAACACCACCAACAACTAAAAAAAAGAAACAAACAAAAAATAATAGAATGAAAGAATATATAATTATCTCTTCTCTATGGATAAGACAACAGAAACAAATCTTACCTCACCTATAGATAAGTCCTACCTTAAGGACTTAAAAACGTGGAAAGTGATTTTGGCACATCAGATAAAATTAGCAGCAATTGTTTGCTTTCCAAAAGTTTCTTCAATTATCAACATTTTTTACAAATACTTTTCCAGGCACTGATATGGGTGCTGATTTATGAAGAAAATAAAAGTTTTCCCTGTCATAGGGAGACTGATATCTAAGAATTCTGAAGAAAAAGAAATGGCAATATGATGTATACAATGATGATGGGTTAAGAGTACTAAAGGGGTACAGATAATGAAGCAGTGCCTCCACCTCTAGTAGTCTCACACAACTGGCAGCAGAGTTAGAGATCTCCAGTCAAACCGATTCACCTTTGGCATTTATCAGCAAAAATTCTCTATAAATTAAGAACTAATAATAATACAATACTTGGCAAAAAGTGAGCAATATCTACATAGCCAGAATTAATCAGCATTTTTTAAAAGTTTGGACTCTTGGCATCTTCCTGTTTTAAGTGGTAATAATATTTCTGAAACCATCAAAAGTGATTATAAGAATTAAACAAGATGATGTATGAAATGTGCTTAGCAAAGCATTTAGCATACGGTGATATTTAATTAATTGTACCTATTAAAATAAATGATTGCTCAGAAAAATGAGAATATATGAGTTATAAAACAAAAATTTTATTATTAGAGAAAGAAACAGGAATAAAAACTGTTAGAAGATATAGTCAAGAATATCTCCCATAAAGTAGAACTACATAGACAATAACAAAGAAAAATAGGAGATAAAATATATGAAAATTTAAAAAATAGTTAAGAGATCCAACATCCAACTAACAGGGATTAGAGAAAATAGGAGGTGGATATTCTCTAAAAATTAATGTGCCCTGGAACTAAAGGGCATGGATCTCTATATTTATGGTTTCATGGAGAGCCCAAGTACAATAAATGAAGAAAAATAAAAGGCCCACATTAAAGTATATCGTAATGAAATTCTACTATAATTAGATAAGGTGCTAAAAGATTCCTGAAAAAAAGACAAAAAAAGGCAAAGTCTTTGGCATTAATGTTATGAACAGAAATACTGGAAATTAAGAGATAATGGAACAATGACTTCAAATTTTGAAGTACAATCATTTTTAAACTATAATTCTTGACCAAACCTATTATCAATAAAGTGTAAGAGGAGGACAAGGACATTTTAAGACATTAATGGTCTCAAAAATGTTGTCTCCCATGTGCCCTTAATTAGTAGGTGCTACTAAAATGTTAAGAAATAAACTAACAAAGAGGTACATATAGGATCTAGGAAACAGGAGGCTTAACATTGGTACAAAGAGTCCATAGTAGACACTGTGTAGGGTGACCTATAGAACAGTCCATTTATTTGGAGAAGAAAGACAGATCACTCCTCCAGGGAGATGCTCAAGAAAGTAGGGAAAAAATATATATGTATGTAAACTTGGACATGAGAAGTTTTCTAATGAATTTGAATATTTGGAGTATACATAATTAAAATTGTATTTGAATATTCTGAAAATAATACTAGTAGGTGTTTGAAAGATCTGCTTGGGATTTAAAAAAATTAATCTTTACATAGAACAGCAGATTAAAAAATGAAACAAATATAAAATCTAGGAAGGAAAAGAAATATTGTTATAATATATTTTATTACTTGGTGCAACAGTGAACATTTATGAATAAGAATAATGCTATTATGATTACAAGATTCCAAAAATTTCCATGAAATTGAGTCAAGTTTGGAAGATGCATGGAAGGGAATATGGGGTTGGAGGGATCGGGCCAGTCAGAGAGTTAAATGTTTATCTGCTGTGAATGAAATCTGAAATCCCTTAACACAAATAGCAATATAATCAAATAGTTTTGAAACGTGGAAATGGTTGCTTTTGAAAAGTAGGTCTGGTTGGTGGGATGCAATGGGATGAAGACTGTTCCCTTTTGGTATGAACCTGATAACATTATTTGGATTTTAAATGATGTGTGTGCTTGTATAACTCTAATAAAAATCTAAAATGCATTTAAAATATTAACAAAAGTTGTGGCTTCCCAAGGGAATAAATTAATCACCTTTCTCTTTGAAAGAACTAAATCAAGTTTACCTTCTGCACTTGCTGAGTAAATTTAATGCAATTATAAAACCTATATTCCCACTCCCCATACCCAGCACACATACAACAAATATTTTCAACTGTCTTTTGATGCTTAAGATGTCATTAATGTATGGAAAAATCCTTTTCTGTATATTTAAAAACAGTAGCATTTAATTCAAATGCATTTATAAAATTACTCTCATATATAAATTCATTTCCATGAACAGTAATTATTCATCAAGTTAACCTGCTTAAGTTGTTCTATGAGACTCTGTTCAACATTTCTGGAATGTTAACCTGTGATGGTAATGTTGGAAAAAGACATCCAACATAACTGAAACTTTGACATGCTAGTTAAGCATTAAGCTTTTAGTAAATGATCTCATCCCTGCTGAATATCAGAATTATCTGGGCCCAAAGAGAGCACAAGATTGGTGTAATAGCTCCGCCCTGAAGGCAGAAAAGTATTTGATGCAGTTTCATCCGTATTAAAACATCTTTTAGGGAAAATTGTTGCCCCCAGAGAAGCTACTCAAGGAACAAAAGTCTGACTCAGAGTTTTTTGATGAGGTCTGGTGTCAAAAAAAATTACCTGAAACAACTAGATCCCTTTAGTGCTGAATAAAAATATGAAGAGAAAGACAAGTAGAAAGATGTGGAGAGGATGAGGAAAAGAGAAAGAGAGAGAGAAATTTTCCATTGCTAGTGAGGCTGAAGAGTCCTGATAAAAAGATGGGTCTGAGTGGCCACAATGGGCCATGTGCAAGCCAAAATTATTAGGAAATAGACTCTCTGAATGAACAGGAGATATGAGGTAAGAGGTGAAGTTTGGGATACTACATATTTGAAGAGAGGGAATATGTTTTGATATAGTCATTGTTGAGAGTGGGCCAGCAAGGTGTCAAGAAATAGAAAAGAAGATTGCACAGAAATGTTGCCTGCCCAGTTGTGTCTGGTGATCACAAATCTGTAGTTAACCTATCCCTAACTTTCTCTGTCAACATGAGGCCTTGGAAAGTTATTTACCCTTGTAGGTCTCTGTTTTTAAAATATAATTTAAAACATTTCTTTATCTATGATGCAAAGGAGATAGATTGTGCCTCAGTTGTTCCATCCAGCATGTAACAATAATATTCATCATTAGTAAGTCACTGGGTATGAGGCCTGGGAGTGGGAAGTAAAAAGTTTCACAAAGCAAATTCCTGCTCACAAACACTTCAAAGTCTTTGTAGACAAAATGTATCCTCACAACAAGAATCAGAGGCTCTGCATTCAAGCATCATATTGACTATAGCAGTTTCTTTCCAGTTAGAAGACATGTTAGTATAGTTGATGATATCTTTCTAGTCCTCAAATAAGTGTTTCTCAGGGCTTTGGGAGAACTTAATTAATGCCACCTGATATTTTTCTTCTTGTGCTATATGTTTCCTAACAGATTTCCTGCTGCAGCATTTTGATTATTTCTGTTTTGAAACTTCTTCCTCTAAATTCCTCTTGGGGATGGGGATCTGCAAGGAGATAAAAGTATGGTTTGTAATCTCATAGAGTGATTCAGGGATTAGAGCCCTGGCACTGAGTCCCTTGCTTATATCCTGTTTAGCTTGCCATATGAAACTCTGTTTAAAATGTCTGTGGAGTTTCATCTGCAATAGTAACACAGGAATCAGGAACCATCCATTGGATCTTTGAAATGTCTCTGTTCTTTGTTTCTTTTCCTCTGATTTAAGCATTAAACTCTTAATACAGTGTACTTGACACAGATGAATATCAATGCCACCTAGGGAATTTTTTAAATATAATGTCAAGGCCTTGTACTTGGAGATTTAATTGGTCTTGAGTATGCCCCAAGTATGCTTTTTCCCCTCAAGTTTTCCAGATGGTTCTCATGTGTGATCAGGATTGAGACTCACTGTTCTCAGAATAGAAAATGGCTAGGCTAAGTGAGTAAATTGTAGAACACCTTGGAAAAGAGTGCAGAACACCTTTTCTGATCCAAACAAAATACTTTAAAAAATCCTCCAATATTTGCTAAATCAAAAATGTCAAGTGATATAGAGTGGGAAGAAGGTATGTTGAAGAAAGAGTGGATTAATAATGTTTGGGATTGGGAGCAGAGTGGGAGGGAGAATGGAGAGTTTAGGTGAGAGTTCTTTAGAATCTGAAATTTGCCCAGAGTATAGAAATTACATGCAAGATTTCTATATGAAGCTCTTCATAAAACAGTTTAAGAAAAATTAGGTATATGTAAAGACATTTCTGATATTTTCCAGGTCCCTGTAACATTGCACTTAGTATGAGTATGATTCAGCTAAGGGCCTGTGGGCTAATGCTAATTTTCATTCCTGATCCCTTGATGCTAACAGAGGTCAAAACTTTGGAATGCTTCCTCTATGGATATGACTAAGCTGAAATACAGGTAAGTTTTTTTTATTTTTGGAATGTAGGGCATGTTATTCAAAGTGGCGATATCCTGTTCAGAGGTTGATTAGCTGGCTGACTTGATTCAGGACTGGGTCCTTTTTACTACATCTGAGAACTGTCAATGGTTCAAAGAAAGCAAATTGTCATTATAGTTCATCTTCTTTTCGTAATGCCCCCCCCTCCTCTGGAATCATCCCATCCCTTGGGCCCCTGGTATTTGTTTGATCTTGCTATTTTCTTCCTCCAAACCTGTATGGCTTCCCCATCGCATTGTTTCTGAGTCTGCTATAACTGAAAATTTATGATGGCAGAATCACACAGGTAGCATCTGGAGACTTACGTATGGTGTAAAGTTAAAGCAGGAGTTTGGCTGGAGGCATATCCCTTGTGAGCAGTCTAGAATGCCATTCATTTCTTTTTTCTTTTTTTTTTTTTTTTGCCGTTCATTTCTAAGTCTCGCTTTTCTAAACCCACAGGAAATAAATATGAGTAATATAGCCAGAGGATAGAGCTCTGAATTTGTAATGGTGGTTCCCTGATGTGGGAAATCACACTTTCTTTTCCCACCTGATACAAGTAGCCAATTTTAATTTATCTTTGAGGCAGAATTGAAGGTGAATTGACCATTTTTGCTGCTGTGAAAGGAAGAGAGAAGGTCTCCAGAGTGCATTTTCCCAAGGAACGGCTTTAAGAGAAAAGCCTGCTGATAATATACTTAATTTACACGCATTGTAAAGACTACTTCCTCCTGCTGCTAATTAGTGTGTGGCCCATTAATGTTGTGAGTCCAGGAGAAGCCTCACTCCTGGTCAGTCACTTAAAGAAGCATAGCCTGGGGAAATGCAAATTTCCTCCATCTCTGTAGAGTAATGAAACTGTCGGAAGAGTAATGAACTGAGGACTTGTACATATACAGTCATTAAAATTAATTTTAATTTAGTTTCAGATTCATAATATCTCTGCTAATTTAACCATTGTCCAGTTAAATTTTCTGTAAGACTTTGGATGAATTCTTTGGTTTTACAGTTAGGTTAATACACAGTGTATATTTTATTTTATTTTTTAATAAAAACTTCTAAAAGCTAGATTGTTTCCTTGAAATATTGAAGGACATATAATCTTCTTTTTAAGGATTGATTCTACCAGAATACTATGATGTAGTATAGTGACTTTAATCCTAAAACCTCTCCAAACTAATTTCTGAGTGGGCAGGGCACTTTAGGATAATCCTTCTCTAAGTATTTGTCTCCAGTGTTTATCTCTGTCAGTTTTACATTATTTGATGTCTCAACTAGTTTTACTGTCATTATTTGGAGCATGTAGTTATTACCAAACTCCATTGTTCAAATTAATGAAAGTCTGCCTCATGTGGATAAAGTTCTCAAGTTTTAAGCCAAATAAATCTTTGTGTTCCATTAGCCACTAACAATCTGTGTGACTTTGGACTAGCTGATTGATAATGAAAATGCTGCATTGTATATCAGAAGTAGAGAATCATCCTATTAAAGGAGATATTTTGGTTAAAGGATCTAGCACAGAATCAAGCACATGGCACAAACTAAATAACTGGTAGATTTTGCTATTACCTCTATAACTACTATGAATTAAAGTGCTGGGTGTGGCTGAGTGGAAAAGCATATGAAACAACATTCATAGTTGACAGGTATGATCTAAGTTTTGATCTAGGTGGTGGAAATGCTCTAAAAATTGACCAGCATTATTTATTTAAGTAAAAGTTCATTGAGTGGTGGACTTAAGATTTATGCATCTTACTAATTTTTAAAAAAATGTGTTTTGTGAAAGCAGTTTATTATCACTTAACTGCTCTGACTTAAGAATCCTCCTGAAAATTAATGTGATCATCTTAATAAAACTGATATATTAGTAGAGTATATAAATATGAATCAGTGTAGTTAGAAGATAATGCATATGAAATGGATGAATGAACAAGAAAGTAGGCAGTATACATAGTTTGCTTAGGTTATAAAAGCTTTTATGATCATAGTTTTTAAAAATAATTTTTATTGGAGTATAGTTGATTTACAATGTGGTGTTAGTTTCAGGTGCACAGCAAAGTGAATCAGTTATATATATATATATATACATATATCCACTCTTTTTTATATTTTGTTGCCATATAGGTCACTACAGAGTATTAAGTGGAGTTCCCTGTGCTATACAGTAGGTTCTTATTAGTTATCTGTTTTATATATAGTTCATTTGTACCATTTTTTTTACATTCCACATATAAGTGATATTATATGATATTTGTCTTTGTCTGACTTATTTCACTCAGTATGACAATCTCTAGCTACATCCATGTTGCTGCAAATGACATTATTTTGCGCTTTTTTATGGCTAATATTCCATCATGTATATGTACCACATCTATATCCACTCCTGTGTTGATGGGTATTTAGGTTGCTTCCATGTCTTGGATATTGTAAATAGTGCTGCAATGAACATTGGGGTGCATGTATTTTTTTGAATTATCATTTTCTCCAGATATATACTGAGAAGTGGGATTGCTAGATCATATGGAGTTCTATACTTAGTTTTTAAAGGAACCTCCATACTGTTCTCCATAATGGTTGTACCAATTTACATTCCCCCCAACAGTGTAGGAGAGCTCCTTTTTCTCTACATCATCTCCAGCATTTATTGTTTGTATATTTTTGATGATGGCCATTCTGACTGGTGTGAGGTGATACCTTATTGTAGTTTTGATTTGCATTTCTCTAATGATTAGTGATGATAAGTCTCTTTTCATGTGCATTTTGGCCATCCATCTTCTTTGAATAAATGTCTATTTAGGTCTTCCACCAGTTTTTTTGATTGGGTTCCCATTCTGTGGGTTGTCTTTTTGTTTTGTTTGTGGTTTCCTTTGCTGTGCAGAAGCTTTTAAATCACATTTCTTATTTTTGTTTTTATTTTCATTACTCTAGGAGGTGGATCAAAAAAGATATTGCTGCAGTTTATGTCAGTGTTCTGCCTATATTTTCCTCTAAGATTTTTATAGTGTCTGACCTTATATTTAGGTCTTTAATCCATTTTGAGTTTATTTTTGTGTATGGTGTTAGGGAGTGTTCTAATTTCATTCTTTTACATGTAGCTGCCCAGTTTTCCCAGCACCACATGTTGAAAAGACTGTCTTTTCTTCATTGTATAGTCTTGTCTCCTTTGTCGTAAATTAATTGACTATAAGTGCATAGGTTTATTTCTGGACTTTCTAACCTGTTCCATTGATCTGTATTTCTGTTGTGGTGCCAGAAGCATAATGTTTTGATGACAGTAGATTTGTCTTATAGTCTGAAGTCAGGGAGCCTGATTCCCCCAGCTATGTTTTTCTTTTTCAAGATTTCTTTCCTATTTGGGGTCCATTGTGTTTCCATATAAATAGTAAAATATTTTTGTTCAAATTCTGTGAAAAATGGCATTGATAATTTGATAGGTATTGCATTGACTCTGTAGATTACTTTGGGTAGTACAGTCATTTTCACAATATTGATTCTTCCCATCCATGAACATGGCATATCTCTCCATCTGTTTGTGTCCCTTGGATTTCTTTCATCAGCATCTTAGAGTTTTGAGAGTGCAGGGCTTTTGCCTCCTTAGGTAGGTTAATTCCTAGGTATTTTATTCTCTTTGATGAAATGGTAAACAGGATTGTTTCCTTAATTTCTCTTTTTGATCTTTGGTTGTTAATGTATAGGGATGCAAGACATTTCCTTGTATACATTTTGTATCCTGCAACTTTACCAAATTCACTGATGGGCTCTATTGGTTTTCTGGTAGCATATTTAGAATTTTCTATGTATAGTATCATGTATCTGTAAACAGTGATAGTTTAACTTATTTTCCAATTTGGTTTTAATTTATTTCTTTTTCTTCTCTGATTGCTGTGGCTAGAACTTCCAAAACTATGCTGAATAAAAATGGCAAGAATGGATATCTTGTCTTGTTCTGATCTTAGAGGAAATGCTTTCAATTTTTCACCATTAAGAATGATGTTAGCTGTGGGTTTATTGTATATGGCCTTTATTATGTTGAGGTAGGTTCCCTCTATGCCCAGTTTCTGGACAGATATTTTTTATCATAAATGATTCTTGAATTTTATCAAAAGCTTTTTCTGCACCTATTGAGATGATCATATGGTTTTTATCCCTCAATTTGTTGATGTGGTGTATCAGATTGATTGTTTTGCCTATATTGAAGAATCTTTGTATCCCTGGGGTAACTCCCACTTGATCATGGTGTATGATCCTTTTAATGTGCTGTTGGATTCTGTTTGCTAGTATTTTGTTGAGGATTTTTGCATCTATGTTCATCAGTGATATTGGCCTGTAGTTTTCTTTCTTTGTGACATCTTTGTCTGGTTTTGGTATCAGGGTGATGCTGGCCTCGTAGAATGAACTTGGGAGTGTACCTTCCTCTGCAATTTTTTGGAAGAGTTTCAGAAGGGTAGGTGTAAACTCTTCTCTAATTATTTGATAGAATTTGCCTGTGAAGCCATCTGCTCCTGGATTTTTGTTTGTTGGAATTTTTAAAATCGCAGGTTCAATTTCAGTACTTGTGATTGGTTTGTTCCCATTTTCTATTTCTTCCTTCTTCAGTCTTGGGAGATTGTAGCTTTCTAAAGATTTGTCCATTTCTTCCAGGTTGTCCATTTTATTGGCATACAGTTGCTTTTAGTAGTCTCTTATGATCCTTTGTATTTCTGTGGTGTCCATTGTAACTTCTTTTTCATTTCTAATTTTATTGATTTGAGTCTCTCCCTTTTTTTTTTTCTGATGAGTCTAACTAAAAGTTTTAAAATTTTGTTTATCTTCTCAAAGAACCAGCTTTTAGTTTCATTGATCTTTTTTATTGTTTTCTTCGTCTGTATTACATTTATTTCTGCCCTAAACTTTATGATTATTCCTTCTACTAACTTTGGGTTTTGTTTGTTCTTCTTTCTCTAGTTGCTTTAGGTGAAAGGACAGGTTGTTTGTTTGAGATTTTTCTTGTTTCCTGAGGTCAGATTGTATTACTATAAGCTTTCCTCTTAGAATTGCTTTTGCTGAATCCCACAGGTTTTGGATTGTCATATTTTTGTTGTCATTTACCTCTAGGTATTTTTTTACTTCCCCTTTGATTTCTTCAGTGATCCATTGGTTGTTTTGTAACATACGGTTTAGCCTCCTTCTGTTTGTGTTTTTACATTTTTTTCCTGTACTTTCTTTCTTTCTTTTTATAAACTATTTGCAGACTTTCTCTTTTCTTAGTATATTTATTTATTTATATTTGGCTCTGTTGGGTCTTCATTGTTGTGCACAGGCTTTCTCTCGTTGCAGTGAGCAGGGTCTACTCTTCATTGAGGTGTGTGGGCTTCTCATTGTGGTGGCTTCTCTTGTTTCAGAGCACAGGCTCTAGGTGTGTGTGCTTCAGTAGATGTGGCATGCCAGCTCAGTAGTTGTGGCTTGCGGACTCTAGAGCACAGGTTCAGTAGTTGTGGCACACAGGCTTAGTTGCTCCACCTCATGTGGGATCATCCAGGACCAGGGATCAAACCCATGTCCCCTGCATTGGCAGGTGGATTCTTAACCACTGTGCCACCAGGGAAGTCCCCCTTGTACTTTATTTCTAATCTCATAGTGCTGTGGTCAGAAAAGATGCCTGATATGATTTCAATTTTCTTAAATTTACTGAGGTTTGATTTGTGACCCAAGATGTGATGTATCCTAGAGAATATTCCATGTGTCCTTGAGAAGAAAGTGTATCATGCTGCTTTGGATAGAATGTCCTATAAATATGAATTAAGTCAACCTAGTCTAATGTGTCATTTAAGGCCTATGTTTGCTTATTGATTTTTTTCTGAATGATCTGTCCATTGGTGTAAGTGGGGTGTTAAAGTCCCCCGCTGTTCATTGTGTTGCTGTCAATTTCCCCTTTTATGGCTGTTAGCATTTGCCTTATATATTGAAGTTGGGTGCATATATATTTACAATTGTTATATCTTCTTATTGGATTGATCCCTTGATCATTATGTAGTGTCCTTCCTTGTCTCTTATAACAGTCTTTTTTTTTTTAAGTCTATTTTGTCTGATATGAGTATTGTTACTCCAGCTTTCTTTTGATTTCTGTTTGCATGGAAGATCTTTTTCCATCCCCTCAGTTTCAGTCTGCATGTGTTCCTAGGTCTGAAGTGGGTCTCTTGTAGGCAACATATATACAAGTCTTGTTTTTGTATCCATCTTTCCATGTCTTTTGATTGGAAAATTTAATTCATTTACATTTAAGGTAATTATTGATATGTATGTTCCTACTGCTGTTTTCTTAATTGTTTTGGATTTGTTTTTGTTGGTCTTCTTTCTTCCTCTCTTCTTTGGTTCTATCCTCTTGTGGTTTGATTACTATCTTTAGTGTTGTCTTTGGGTTGCTTTTCCTTTTTGTGTGTGTATCTATCAGAGTTTTTTTGGTTTACACTTCCCATGAGGTTTTGATATAGCAGTCTATATACATACAAAGCTGTCTAAGTCTCACAGTTTCTTTTTTGATGTCATATTTCTCTGTGGATGATTTCCTACTATTACTTTATGTTTGCCTTTACTGATGAGCTTCTCCATTTGTGATTTTCTTGTTCCTAGTTATGGCTTCTTTTTTTTTTTTTTTTTCTACCTTGAATAGGTCTGTTAGCATTCATCGTAAGGCTGGTTTGGTGGTGCTGAATTCTCTTAGCTTTTGCTTGTCTGTAAATCTTTTGATTTCTCCATTGAATCTGTATGACAGCCTTGCTGGGTAGAGTATTCTTGGGTGTAGATTTTTCCCTTTCATTACTTTTAATTTATCATGCCACTCTCTTCTGGCCTGCAGTGTTTCTGCTGAAAAATCTACTGATAACCTTACAGGGATGTTACCTTTATGTTACTTGTTGCTTTTCCCTTGTTGCTTATGCTGTATGGGACTCTCTGTGCTTCCTGGACTTGGGGAACTGTTTCCTTTCCCTGTTAGGAGAGTTTTCAGCTATAATCCTTCAAATATTTTCTCAGGCCCTTTCCCTTTCTCTTCTTCTTCTTGTATCCCTATAATTTGAATGTTGTTGTGATTAATGGGAATGTTGTTGTGATTAATGTTGCCCTCATTTCTTTGCATTTTTTCCCCTTTATTCTGTCTTGTGGCAGTGATTTCCACCACTCTGTCTTTCAGCTCACTTATTCGTTCCTCTGCCTCATTTATTCTTCTAGTGTATTCAGCTAGATTCCTTCTAGTATATTTTTCATTTCATTTATTGTGCTGTTCACCTCTGTTTGTTTGTTCTTAAACCTTCTATCTTTGTGTTAAGCATTTCTTTTACCTTCTCGGTCTGTGCCTCTATTGTTTCCAAGATTTTGAATCATCTTTACTATGATTACTGTGAATTCTTTTTCAGGTAAATTGCCTATCTCCTCTTCCTTTAGTTGTTCTCATATGTTTTTGTTTTGTTCCTTCATCTGCCACATATTTCCCTCTCATCTCATTTTGTCTTAATTTCTGTGTTTGTGGTCTCCTTTCCATAGGCTGCAGGACCATAGTTCCTCTTCCTTCTTGTCTGCCTCCTGGTGGATGTGGTTAGTCCAGGGGCTTGTGTAGGCATCTTTGTGGGAGGGAATGGTGTCTGCCCTCTGGTGGGTTAATTTGAGTCTTTTCAGGTGGCTGTGAGCTTAGTACTACTTTAGGCAGCCTGTCTTCTGATGGGTGGGTCTGTGTTCCTATCAAGTTGGTTGTTTATCCTGAGGATTTCCAATACTTGAACCTACAGGTTGTTGGGTGGAGCCAGGTCTTGGTGCCAAAATGGGGGCCTCTGGGAGAGCTCACGCCAATCAATTTTTCCCAGAACTTCTACCAGTGTCATTGCCCCCTTAGTGAGCTACAGCTGACACTCACCACCCCGAGGGACCCTCAAAGACCCCCCATGTAAGTCTAGCCCAGGTTCCTGTGGAGGTACTGCTTTGTGCTGGGTCCAAGTGCACTGTGAGACATTTTGTGCACCCTTCAATGGTGGAGTCTCTGTTTCCTCCAGCCCTGTGGAGCTCTTGAACTCAAGCCCTGCTGACCTTCAAGGCTAAATGTTCTGCTAACCTTCAAGGCTAAAGTCTCTTGATACCAGAACCTCAGACTGTCTTGGAGGGTTATTTTTATGTGGAAACATTCCTGTGTAGCCTGTGTGGGTTTAATTTTTTTGGCGTGGGCACTGTTTGTAGTATAGATGTCTGCCACTTCTTTCTTCAGTGTATGCTGGCCATTATCCCTTTGACAAGAGGTGTGACTGATGTTGTGGTGACCATAGCTTGCACTAGATATTGAGTAGGGTCTCCCCTTTTCTCTGTGGTTGTCACTGTCCTGTCAGTTATGGGGTCTGCTCCCTAGTTGTTGGAGAAGGAGCCCCCAGATCTCTTTCTTAGCTGTGTTTCTGATCTGTGGTGTTAGGTAGGTGGGATTGGAGCAGTCCTATGGGGGAGATTCCACTGAGTATTCCTCCTCTGGAGCTGTTCACCTGTGGGTGTGGGTGTGCTCTGTTGGGTCACCTTTCACCAGTTGTGTGAGCTTTCATATTACACTGTTGTTGGCACTGCTCTTGGCCAAAACTTAACCATGGTTATGTTGGCAATTGGGCCTGATGACTCTCACACATTGTTTTCACCAGGCCACCAGCATAGATCCACTGAAGTCATGTCCCAAGATCGCAGTATTCATGGGTCTAGACTGCTGTGGGTGCTATGGAGACAGTGACACAGGTCCTATCCCACTTCCTCTCCTCTTCCTTGTCCCTTCTTCTTTCTTTAGTCATACCCAGTTACACAGGAAACTTTCTTGTTCTTTTAGGTGTCTGAGTTCCTCTGCCAGTGTTTAGCAGGTGCTCTGTGAGAATTGTTCCATTTGTAGAGGTAGCCTTGATGCATTTGTGGGGAGAGGTGTACTCTACGTCCTCCTACTCTTTGGCTGTCTTGACTTCTCCCTATATAAACATAGGCTTTTTGGATTATAAAACTACTGTATTTTTATTGTGAAAATTTTAAAAATGAAAATTTAAAAGCCCACAATCAAAATAATCAGTCATAGGCAATAACTCACAATGTCATCATTTCTAGAAAATCACAATTAGTATTTTGCTAAAAAAACCTTTTTGCATATATATACATATAAACATATATATGTCAAGTATACTTTAATAATGTGTCTTACTGGTGTAATTACTATTTTTATTTAATGATGTATTATATTTCCTGAATTTAGATGCTTTTACATTATTTCTAATGTCTGCAGAAAAGTTCATAGTGTAAACATATAATTTATAAATAATATCTTATTCTGGCATTTAGATTAGTTCTCCTCTGGATTTGATTTAATTATAGTTAACTTGCAACAAACTTTTACAGAAAAACACTGAATATATCTACCTAGAGGTAGGATCGCTGGACTAAAATATATGTATATTTTAAACCTTTTGATAGCTTTATCCAAATTACCCTTTCAAAAACTTAGTTATTTACATTCCTGCCTCCAATGAATCTGAGGCCATTTCCTCACATGTTTGCCAATGACGAATACTAAGAAAACTAAACTCTCCCAAAGCAATAGGCAAAACACATTTTATGCTGTAATATTTTGTTTACTTGTGTAGTTAAATGCTTTTTAATATATTTTACATTCCATTATTTCTATACATACTTTTGCTTACTTTCTCTACCACAGGCTTCATGTAATTGCAATTAAGTGTCATTTTACCTGGAGAAGGCATATTCTAAGTACAGTTGCACCAGGACTTGGTCCAGGGACAACATCTGATTAAAATTCCACATGAGATCACATTCTCATAATTACCCAGCATCACAAGTCAGTAGAGATTTCTCTAATAAGGACAGTGGTTGTCTTCTTCAGTGAAATAAAAGGTGTCAAAACAAAACTGGGGTCTTTTTACTGGAAAATGAAGTGACCTTACTCTGTCTGCTCTGTTGGAGAATAAATGGTGAGACTGAACCATAGCAGACTACCTCCTTTTCCTTCTTTTTTCTGACCATAATGTTGGAGATTAGTAGCAATCATTGAGCCAGGGGGAAAACCATAATACACAATGTAGCTGTCCAGTTTTCCCAGTGCAATTTATTGAGAGACTGTTTTTTTCTCCATTGTATAATCTTGCCTCCTTTGTTGTACATTAATTGACCATAGGTGTGTGGGTTAATTTCTGGGCTTTCTGTACTGGTCCATTGATCTATATTTCTATTTCTGTGCCAGTACCATACTGTTTTGATGAGTATAGCTTTGAAATATAGCCTGATATTAAGGATCCTTATTCCTCCAGCTCCGTTTTTCTTTCTTAAGATTGATTTGGCTATTCAGGTTTTTGTGTGTGTGTGTCTCCATACAAATTTTAAGATTTTTTATTCTAGTTCTGTAAAAACTGTCATTGGTAATTTGATAGGGATTGCATTGAATCTGTAGATTGCCTTGGGTAGCATAGTCACTTTGACAATATTGATTCTTCCAATCAAAGAATATGGTATATCTTTCCATCTATCTGTGTCACCTTCCATTTCTTTCAGCAGTGTCTTATTCTTTCTGGAGTACAGTTCTTTTGTTTCCTTAGGTAGGTTTATTCCTAGGTATTTTATTATTTTTGATGAGATGGTAAATGGGATTGTTTCTTTAATTTCTGTTTCTGATCTTTTGTTGTTAGTGTATAGAAATGCAACAGATTTCTGTGTACTAATTTTGTAACCTGCAACTTTACCAAATTCATTGATGAGCTCTAGTAGTTTTCTGGTAGCATATTTAGGATTTTCTATGTATAGTAACATGTCACCTGCAAACAGTGATAGTTTAAATTCTTCTTTTCCAATTTGGATTCCTTTTATTTCTTTTTCTTCTATAATTGCTATAGCTAGGACTTCCAAAACTATGTTGAATAAAAGTGGTGAGAATGGACATTCTTGTCTTGTTCCTGATCTTAGATGAAATGCTTTCAGCTTTTCATGGTTGAGTATGATGTTAGTTGTATGCTTGTCACATATGGCCTTTATTATGTTGAGGTATCTTTCCTCTATACCCACTTTCTGGAGAGTTTTTTTGTTTTTTTTTATCATAAATTGTTGTTGAATTTTGACAAAAGCTTTTTCTGCACCTATTAAGATGATCATATGGCTTTTATTCTTCAATTTGTTGATGTGGTGTACCACACTGATTGCTTTGCAGATAATGAAAAATCCTCCTTGGTATAAAAAAAAAAATCCCTGGGATAAATCCCACTTGATCATGGTGTATGACCCTTTTAATGTATTATTGAATTCAGATTGCTACTATTTTCTTGAGGATTTTTGTGTCTATATTCATCAGTGATATTGGCCTGTAATTTTCTTTTTTGTGGTGTCTTTGTCTGGTTTTGGTATAAGGGGGAGTGGCGGCCTCATAGAATGAGTTTGAAAGTTTTCCTCTCTCTGTAATTTTTTGGAACAGTTTCAAAAGGGTAGGTGTTAGATCTTCTCTAAATGTTTGATAGAATTTGCCTGTGAAGACATCTGGTCCTGGATTTTTGATCATTGGAAGTTTTTTAATCACAGTTCCAATTTCAGTACTTGTGATTGATCATTCATATTTTCTATTTCTTCCTGGTTCAGTCTTGGGAAATTTTACGTTTCTAGGAATTTGTCCATTTCTTCCAGGTTGTCCATTTTTTTGGCATACAGTTGCTTGTAGTAGTCTCTTATGATCCTTTGTATTTCTGCGATGACTGTTGTAACTTATCCTTTTTCATTTCTAATTTTATTGGTTTGAGTCCTCTCCATTTTTTTCTTGATGAGTCTGGCTAACGGTTTATCAATTTTGTTTATCTTCTCAAAGAATCAGCTTTTAGTTTCATTGATCTTTGCTATTGTTTTCTTCATCTCTATTTCATTTATTTCTGCTCTTATCTTCATGATTCCTTTCTTTCTACTAATTTTAGGTTTTGTTTGTTCTTCTTCTTCTAGTTGCTTTAGGTGTAAGGTTAGGTTGTTTATTTGTGATTTTTCTTGTTTCCTGAGGTAAGATTATATTGCTACAAACTTCCTTCTTAGAACTGCTTTTGCTACATCCCATAAGTTTGGATCATTGTGCTTTCATTGTCATTTGTCTCTAGGTATTTTTTGATTTCCTCTTTGATTTCTTCAATGATCCATTGTTTGTTTAGTAGCATATTGCTTTGCCTCCATGTGTTTGTGCTTTTTACAATTTTTTCTTGTAGTTTATTTTTAATCTCATAGTGTTGTGGTCAGAAAAGATGCTTGATATGATTTCAATTTTATTAAACTTACTGATGCTTGCTTTGTGTCCCAGCATGTGGTCAATCCTAGAGAATATTCCATGTGCACATGAGAAGACATGTATTCTTCTGCTTTTGATTAGAATGCTCTATAAATATCAGTTAAGTCCATCTGGTCTAAAGTGTTATTTAAGGCCTGTGTTTCCTTATTGATTTTCTTTCTGGGTGACCTGTCTATGATGAAAGTGGGATGTTTAATTCCCCCACTATTATTGTGTTACTGTCCACTTCTCCCTTTATGGCTGGTAGTATTTTCCTTATATATTGAGGTGCTCCTATGTTGGGTGCATACATATTTACAATTGTTGTATCTTCTTCCCGTATTGATCTCTTGACTATTTGTGGGGAAACTGGACAGCTACATGCAAAACAAAAAAATGAAATGTGAACATTCTTTAACACCATACATAAAAATAAACTCAAAATGGATTAAAGACATAAATGTGAGACTGGACATTATACAATTCTTATAGGAAAACATAGGCAGAACACTCTGAGACATAAATCATAGCAATATCTTTTTGAGCCATCTCCCAGAATAATGGAAATAAAAACAAACATAAACAAATGGAACCTAATTACACTAAAAGCTTTGCACAGGAAAGGAAACCAGAAACAAAATGAAAAGACACCCTCAGAATAGGAGAAAATATTTGCAGATGATGTGACTGGCAAAGGATTAGTCTCCAAAATTTACAAACAGCTTTTGTGGCTTAATATCATCAAAACAAATGACCCAATTAAAAAATGCACAGAAGTCCTAAATAGACATTTCTCTGAAGAAAACATACAGATGGCCAAGATCCATATTAAAAGATGTTCAACTTCACTAATTATTAGATAAATGCAAATCAAAACTACAATGAAATATCATCTCACACCAGTCATAATGGCTATCATAAAAAATACAGAAACCATAAATCCTGGAGAGGGTGTAGAGAGAAGGGAACCCTCCTATGCTTTTGGGGTAATGTAAATTGGTGCAACCACTATGGAGAACAATATGGATGTTTCTTAAGAAACTAAAAATAGAGCTACCATATGATCCTGCAATCCCACTCCTGGACATGTATACAGAGAAAAACATGGTTTGAAAAGATACATGCACCCCAACATTCATTGAAGCACTGTTTACAAGACATGGAAGAAACCCAAATATCCATCGACAGATCAATGGATAAAAAAGATTTTGTACTTATATACAATGGAATATTATTCAACTATTAAAAAGAATGAAAGAATGCCATTTGCAGCAACATGGATGAACCTAGAGGTTGTCATACTGAGTGAAGTAAGTCAGACAGAGAAATAGAAATATTATATAATATCCCTTATATGCAGAATCAAAAAGAAAAAAATGATACAAATGAATTTTTTTACAAAACAGTAATAGACTCACAGACTTAGGGAATTAACTTATGGTTGCTGGGGGAAAGGGTCGGGGAGAGGGAAAGTTCGGGAGTTTGTGATTGACATGTACACACACGCTGCTATATGTAAAATGAATAACCAACAAAGACCTAGTGTATAGCACATGAAATTCTGCTCAATAGTATGTAACAACCTAAATGGGAAAATAATTTGAAAAATAATAGATACATTTATATGTATAACTGAATCACTTGCTGTACACCTGAAACTAACACAATATTGTTAATCAACTGTACTCCAATATAAAATAAAATGTTAAAAAACATAATACACCAGATTTATTAAAGGACTACCTTAAAAATATGTTGTTTTGGAATTTGTGCATAAGAGTGGGAATAGGGACAAAAAGGGCTACACCTTGAGTGTGCTGTACCCCAGAACCCCTTCACTATATACACACTTTGATTAAACAATGCATTACAAAAATTCATGGGTCATGAATTCATGTAGTGATTTATTGATAAAGAGTTAGTAAAATGGATAAAAAAGAGGTAAGCATTCATTTTTTACTGTCCTATCAGCAGGTACATGTGAAGAATCTTTGCGGTATCCAAGCACCATCTTTTCCTGTCTAGTCCAGAAACCATCTCTATTTTTTGTTTATTTTGTTTTGTTTCACTTTATGGTCAATGGCACAGTTTCTGGCTAATTTCAGTTCTCCCATCATAAGAAAGATATAATTACTGTTATTGCTCACAATAATATAGCTCTTGGGAATCTGTTTATGTTGAAATAATATAGATCTTCTTGCCTCTTTGGTTCCTAATATCTTTTATTTAATACTGTTTACATACTCAGTATGCTTCATCATCCATCCTGTCACCAGTGACCACTGACTTCAGACGACTTACTTAAAGTTGTTACTTTGCTTTAATTATGATGCTCACAAGTGCAATTTTACCCAAATTATGCAGGAAAATGTGAACAAGAATTCATTTTCCAGTCATGTTAAATTTACAATTTGGAATTCCATAGCATATACATAAAACTGTATCTATTATTGAACTCTTTAAGCAATGGTCACTGCATTCATAGAATGACCTCTTTCAATTTTGCAACATCTCTACTTATGTGAGGGGCCTGAGGGTAGAGTGAGATAAGTGGTCCCATTTGTTCAAGGAATGCCTTTCCCTCTAATCATCATGGAATAAGAACAACTCTGGAGATAACAATTTCATCAGTGTCAGACACCAGAAGGTAACAGTCAGAAAATCGTCTTTTGTTGAACACTGATGGTTTGAAAAATCCCTTGAATGAGATAGACATGGCCACTCCTGGAAGACTGCTAGACCCTGGGTGCAGAGCCAGCAGTGGATGTGGAGTGGTAGCCTGGTTTTAACACTGGAAGCCATATGGGCTAAAGACATTTGTCCCCACACCTGCTGCTCTTGGGTGCTATAGACCCAGGCAGCACCATGGTGAGAACCAACACATAAGTCCGCACACGTAGCCTAAGCTCAAGGGGCAGCTGTGGACCAGCCCATTAATACCTCTCAATTCATCCTATGTGCATCGTGAGGGAGACTCACTCAAAATCAACACATAGTAGCTGGATCTCACACAACCCAGTAGAAAAACATTGCAGTGACCAATAAGAGTAATCTGATCCGTGGTCTGCCCTTGTGGGGTTAGTATAGACATTGTTTTTTGGTCTTTCGTTTCTGTTTTTGTTTTTGTCTCTGGTTACAAAACTGGCATCTGCACAATATAAAAAGGTTGATAAATTCTAAAAAATGTAACAAAAATAAGACAATGATAGTAGCATATTTCAGTGTTAATGTGTATAGTGGGCTTTGTAAAACTAGAGAGATAATGTTGGATTATATATCAAAGAACAAAATATTTATATGTGAATCCAAACCAATTTAAACTTAATAAATTAATCACTGATCTTCCTTACAGAACTATTCCAAATAACACTTGTAGACACACCCCTCTCTAGGCAGTGTGGCTTAACTCCCTCCACCTTGAGTGTGAGCTGTGCTTACTCACTCAGTTTAAATGAATAGAGTATGAAAATAGAAAAATGGTAATTTTACAGTGGAGAAACTTGGCAAACACTGACTCAGCCAATTAATATCATACATGGAAATTCAGGTTGTTATCATGTATCCCCCCTATATGATATGATGAAAAGGGCACTTCACCTCCGTGGTGCTTTTTCAAAAAAATCTATAAATCCAGATGAACCCAAACTGGGAAACATTCTTAAAAAGATCTGATGAGTATTCTTCAAATTTTTCAAAAACTTGGGAAAAAAGAAAAAAGAAAAAGAAAACACTGAGAAACCCTCGGAGATTCAAAAAGACTAAGGAAACATAGTGACCAAATGTGATTATCCTACTTTAGAACCTGGAACAGAAAAATGACATTACTGGGAAAACTGGTGAAATTTAAATCAAGTTTGTAGTTCAGTTAACAGTATTGTAACACTGTTAACTTCTTCACAATGTCAGTATTAGGGGAAGCTTGTTGTGAAGGGTTCACAGAAACTCTTTACACTATCTTGGCAAGCTTTCTGTAAATTTGAAATTATTTCACACTAAAAAGCTTTAAAAAATGCTAGTACATTCCTAGCCAGTTTTTTTTTTTTTCCTGCAAACACTTTTTCAAACAAATGTTTATAATTTCTATGCGATTTAATATCTATTTTACAACTTACAGTTTCATCATGTGTGTTTCAATGTCATTAAGAGTTCATAGAAACTTTTAACAAGAGCATATTATTTTATGAATAATTTACTTAACTATTTGAATATCATTGAACATATAGATTTTAGTACTTTTTATTATTACAAATAATTTTGTGGTTAAAATATCTTTGTGCAGAAATCTTTATGTTCTATTTGGTTTATTTATATAGAAAGTTATTTCAGTAAGTGAGAATGAAAAGCCAAAAGGAATATGAACTAAAAAAAAGAAGTTTCTGATATATATTATCAACTTCCTTTGCAGAGAGTTGAGTGACTCATTTTAAAAGAAGTAAGTGATATCTGAAAGACACTAGAATATCATGAACAAAATTATATCAAGAACAAACTAAATGAGACAGTTACGCTTTAAGAAGAAAGAGAGAGAGGAAGTTGTATTCTCATAGTAGGAAGTAAAGTCTTCCAGCCCCAGCAGATATTACACACATTTGGATCAAGATCAAAAGAAGCAAGAATGTTAAAAATAAAATCAAAATTAAAAAAATGGGGAAAATATACTGATTTTTCTAAATCTACTTGTGTGTGTGTGTGTGTGTGTGCATGCAAAGGGATTTACCAACAACCACTCATCCAGTTTCAAGTATATTGAAAACAGAAAGACTAGCATCTGATCCTGGTTCTACCAATTATGAGTTGTAACTCAGGTTGAGTCCTTGTATCTGTCTCAGCCTCAGTTTCCTCACATAAAAGGAGACAATATTAAAGTAGATATTTTTGAAAATCATTCCTTTACATTTCTCCACTAGTAATCACCAGGGATTTATTCATGCTTCTAAGTTTGTAGAGAAATATTTGATTATCTCCCCCTGTCTAATGGAGGGGTAGGTATATGAGATTTCTAATAACTATTTTTCTCATCTGTTTCCCTTTTGAATATGGAGTTTGAGACGCTACATGCCCTGCAGACTTCTGGTTAATATAAGGGATTGTGGTCATCCTACCCATCTTTCCTGAATATGTTCACCTGAAACATGCTGTCCACTCGTGTACTCCAACAGTGGCTTCTCTACTGGATTGACTACCCATTCCATAGCTTATCAATCATTAGGCTTTGTTGTGATTACTTTATGAGGGCATGGGCCAAGCAATTAGTTTTGAGAGAATGAGACAAGCGGACTTTGGTCATTGTGCTCAGATCTAAGGATATCTCTAATTAGACTCTACTTACTTTAAATTAAACATCTTATTGGCTCTTAAAATTTAGAAAAATAAAAGCTCAGTTCTCTTATGGTGGACATGAAGTAACATTATTACCTACTATTTGACTTTTATGGACTATTGTCACCATGTACATGTGCCCTTTTTTTCTCTGCATATCCAACCCCCATCTTGTTTTCAATGCCTGTCCAAATCTTTCTCTTGTCTTGAGTTTTCTTTAATTATTTTTTTCTTACCTCTTCCCCAAATTCACACAAATATTGACTTCCTTTAAAGTTTAACGGTTTTTAAAGTAAAACTTAACTAGATATTTACCACATGCTGGTTTGTGTGTGTATGGATAGAGGGATAGTTATTTAACAGAGCATAGCTTCCTGAGTTATGAAGCCCTGGAGTTGAATCTCTGCTTTAACATTTACTAGCTATGGGACTTTGGGCAAGTTACAGAACCTCGCAGAGTTGCATTGCTCTTTCTGTAAAACAGTGGAAATAATTCCTTTGGAGGCTTCTTGTGTGGCTTAAGTAGGATATTCATCATGTAAAATGCCTTGCTTTAAGTGCTCAGTTTTATTTCTAACTTTCCCTCTCCTGGTTGTTGTTTATTTTCTTATAAAATAAAGTTTTGGTTAAACAAGGAATATTAGCAACATTGAAAGCATTTTGGAAAATTAAATGTCTCAAATTTAGCATACATCAAACACCTGGTCCAGAGAAAGTCAGGGCCGAGTTTTTAAAATACTGCTAAATAAAGTTTGCCATGTTAAATCAGGTTTGCTCTCTTGTCTTGATTATTTGCTTTAGTAACTCTTTCCCCATTCTTATATAACATATTTTAGTTAGTTATTTTGTGGTTAATATTTAAACTTCATCTCAATGCCTTCAGTTCTGTTAATAACTAAACTGGTTGTGGATAAGTCATCATTAAATGGCCTAGGAGATCTGTAGAATGTAGAGTGTTCTGTATGTATTAGCTGAGGTCTGAATTGCTGATCTTATAAGAAATGTGGCATGTGTAAAGAGTAATTGTTATCTTGTTTTGATAGCTTCCAATGCTGAGTAATTAAACATTGCTCATCTAGTGTTCTGATGTTAATTACATTCCCATTTGCCAGAGGCTACATGTTCCCCCAAATACGCAAAGACAGTATCTGGGAAAAAGCAGATAAGTTAGAGGCAAGTAGTAGATGTCTACATTTATCTACTTTAAGTAATTAATTTTGATGTTACTCATAGGGGTTCATCAATCTTGAAGTTTGACTCTTGAAGGGCTAGAATCTCCAGGTGGTCAAGAATGTGATAACCATGGTTTCATCAGAACACTCTGTTCCTTCTAATTTTAGCTGTGATGTTTATGTATTACATTATTGAAGAACACATTTCCTTGCTTACAGAAGCAGAGAGTGCTCTTTTGAAACTGTATAACAGTGGCAAATGGCTAAATCTCCTTTGTTACCTGGACAGAAACTTTAGTCATTAAATCTTTTACTCCCTCAGTCACAAAAGGCTATCCCCCTTTTTGAGAGATTAGAAAACCACAAAGGATTCTGCTCTAGGAAATTATTGTATTTTCTCATGTTTGAGACAGATAGTAGAGGTTGCTGATGAAGCCATGTGTTCCTTAGCTTTATCTTATGCTCTTATCAAATTTGGTGTTGTTGCCTGTTCTTTAAAACAAAACAACATTAATAGAAAAACAATATTATTGGGGAAAATTGTGAAAAAAGTGACAGATAAGGAGATATCTTTTCTAAGAAAATATTCTTAGAAAATGTCCACCCTGAGGAGCTTCAAGATGGCAGAAAAGTAAGACGTGGAGATCACCTTCCTCCCCACAAATACATCAGAAATACATCTACATGTGGAACAACTCCTACAGAACACCTACTGAACGCTGGCAGAAGACCTCAGGTCTCCCAAAAGGCAAGAAACTCCCCACGTACCTGGGTAGGGTAAAAGAAAAAAGAAAAAACAGAGACAAAGAATAGGGATGGGACCTGCATCAGTGGGAGGGAGCTGTGAAGGAGGAAAGGTTTCCACACACTAGGAAGGCCCTTCACGGGCGGAGACTGAGGGTGGCAGAGGGGGGAGCTTCAGAGCCATGGAGGAGAGTGCAGCATTAGGGGTGTGGAGGGCAAAGTGGAGAGATTCCCGCACAGAGGATCGGTGCCGACCAGCACTCACCAGCCCGAGAGGCTTGTCTGCTCACCCGCTGGGACGGGTGGGGGCTGGGAGCTGAGGCTCAGGCTTCGGTCGGATCCCAGGGAGAGGACTGGGGTTGGATGCGTGAACACAACCTGAAGGGGGCTAGTGTGCCACAGCTAGCCGGGAGGGAGTCCGGGAAAAAGTCTGGAGATGCCAAAGAGAGAAGAGACTATTTCTTTCCTCTTTGTTTCCTGGTGTGTGAGGAGAGGGGATTAAGAGCACTGCTTAAAGGAGCTCCAGAGATGTGCGCAAGCCACGGCTATCAGCATGGACCCCAGAGACAGGCATGAGACGCTAAGACTGCTGCTACAGCTACCAAGAAGCCTGTGTGTAAGCACAGGTCACTCTCAACACCTCCTCTCCGGGGAGCCTGTGCAGCCTGCCACTGCCAGGGTCCCGTGATCCAGGGACAACTTCCCCGGGAGAACGCATGGTGTGCTTCAGGCTGGTGCCATGTCATGCAGGCCTCTGCTGCCGCAGGCTCGCCCCGCATCTGTAACCCTCCCTCTCCCTGGCCTAAGTGAAACAGAGCCCCTGAAGCAGATGCTTCTTTAACCCTATCCTGTCTGAGCAAAGAACAGACGCCCTCAGGTGACGTACACACAGAGGCGGGTCCAAATCCAAAGCTGAACCACAGGAGCTGTGTGAACAAAGAAGAGAAAGGGAAATCCCACCCAGCAGCAAAAGGAGCAGTAGATGAAACCACCACAATCAACTTGATGTACCCTGCATCTGTGGAATACCTGAATAGACAACGAATCATCGCAAATTGAGGAGATGGACTTTGGGAGCAACAATATATGTAATTTTTCCCCTTTTTCTCTTTTTGTGAGTGTGTATGTGTATGCTTCTGTGTGTGATTTTGTCTGTATAGTTTTGCTTTTACCATTTGTCCTAAGGTTCTGTCTGTACATTTTTTTTTCTTTACTTAAAAAAATTTTTTTCTCTTAATGATATTTTTTATTTTAATAACTTTATTTTATTTTATTTTATTTTATTTTATTCTTTCTTTCTTTCTTTTTTTTCTCCCTTTTACTCTGAGTGATGTGGAGGACAGGCTATTCATGCTCCAGCCAGGCATCAGGGCTGTGCCACTGAGGTGGGAGAGCCAAGTTCAGGACACTGGTGCACAAGAGACCTCCCAGCTCCACGTAATATAAAATGGTGAAAATCTCCCAGAGATCTCCATCTCAATGCCAAGACCCAACTCCACTCAACGACCAGCAAGATACAAAGCAGGACACCCTATGCCAAACAACTACCAAGACAGGAACACAACCTCATCCATTAGCAGAGAGGCTGCCTAAAATCATAAAAAGGGCACAGACACCCCAAAACACACCACCAGACATGGACCTGCCCATCAGAAAGACAAGATCCAGCCTCATCTACCAGAACACAGGCACTAGTCCCCTCCACCAGGAAGCCTACACAACCCACTGAACCAGCCACTGGGGACAGACACCAAAAATAATGGAAACTATGAACCTGCAGCCTGTGAAAAGGAGACCCCAAACACAATAAGTTAAGAAAAATGAGAAGACAGAGAAACACACAGCAGATGAAGGAGCAAGGCAAAACCCAACCAGACCTAACAAATGAAGAGGAAATACGCAGTCTACCTGAAAAAGAATTCAGAATAATGATAGTAAACATGATCCAAAATCTTGGAAATAGAATGGAGAAAATATAAGAAACGTTTAACAAGGATATAGAAGAACTAAAGAGCAAACAAACAGAGATGAACAACACAATAAATGAAATTAAAAATTCTCTAGAGGCTATCAATAGCAGAATAACTGAGGCAGAAGAATGGATAAGTGACCTGGAAGATAAAATAGTGGAAATAAGTACTGCAGAGCAGAATAAAGCAAAAAGAATGAAAAGAATTGAGGGCAGTTTCAGAGACCTCTGGAACAACATTAAATGCACCAACATTCGAATTATAAGGGTCCCAGAAGAAGAAGAGAAAAAGAAAGGGACTGAGAAAATATTTGACGAGATTATAGTTGAAAACTTCCCTAATATGGGAAAGGAAATAGTTAATCAAGTCCAGGAAGCACAGAGAGTCCCATACAGTCCCCATACAGGATAAATCCAAGGAAAAACATGCCAGGACACATATTAATCAAACTATCAAAAATTAAATACAAAGAAAACATATTAGAAGCAAAAAGAGAAAAACAACAAGTAACACATAAGGGAATCCCCATAAGGTTAACAGCTGATCTTTCAGCAGAAACTCTGCAAGCCAGAAGGGAGTGGCAGGACATATTTAAAGTGAGGAAAGAGAAAAACCTACAACAAAGATTACTCTAACCAGCAAGAATCTCATTCAGATTTGGCGGAGAAATTAAAAACTTTAAGACAAGCAAAAGCCAAGAGAATTCAGCACCACCAAATCAGCTTTCCAAAAAATGCTAAAGGAACTTCTCTAGACAAGAAACACAAGAGAAGGAAAAGACCTACCATAACATACCCAAACAATTAAGAAAATGGTAATAGGAACATACATATCAATAATTACCTTAAATGTAAATGTATTAAATGCTCCAACCAAAGACATAGACTAGCTGAAGTGATATAAAAACAAGACCTGTATATATGCTGTCTACAAGAGACCCACTTCAGACCTAGGGACACATACAGACTGAAAGTGAGGGCATGGAAAAAGATATTCCATGCAAATGGAAATCAAAAGAAAGCTGGAGTAGCAATTCTCATATCAGACAAAATAGACTTTAAAATAAAGAATATTACAAGAGACAAAGAAGGACACTATATAATGATCAAGGGATCGATCGAAGAGGAAGGTATAACAATTGTAAATATTTATGCACCCAACAGAGGAACACCTCATTACATAAGGCAAATACTAACAGCCATAAAAGGGGAAATCAACAGCAATACAATCATAGTAGGGGACTTTAACACCCCACTTTCACCAATGGACAGATCATACAAAATGAAAATAAATAAGGAAACAAAAGCTTAAATGATACATTAAACAAGATGAGCTTCATTGATATTTAGAGGACATTCCATCCAAGAACAACAGAATACACATTCTTCTCAAGTGCTCATGGAACATTCTCCAGGATAGATTATACCTTGGGTCACAAATCAAGCCTCGGTAAATTTAAGAAAATTGAAATAGTATCAAGTCTCCTTTCCGACCACAACTCTATGAGACTAGATATCAATTACAGGAAAAAATCTGTAAGAAATACAAACACATGGAGGCTAAACAATACGTTACTAAATAACCAAGAGATCACTGAAGAAATCAAACAGGAAATCAAAAAATACCTAGAAACAAATGAAAATGAAAACACAATGACCCAAAACCTAGGGGCTGCAGGAAAAGCAGTTCTAAGAGGGAAGTTTATAGCTATACAAGCCTACTTGAAGAAACAAGAAACATCTCAAATAAACAACTTAACCTTACACCTAAGGCAATTAGAGAAAGAAGAACAAAAATACCCCAAAGTTAGCAAAAAGAAAGAAATCATAAATATCAGATCAGAAATAAATGAAAAAGAAATTAAGGAAATAACAGCAAAGATCAATAAAACTAAAAACTGGTTCTTTGAGAAGATAAACAAAATTGATAAACAATTAGCCAGACTCATCAAGAAAAAAAGGGAGAAGACCCAAATCAATGGAATTAGAAATGAAAAAGGAGAAGTAAAAACTGACACTGCAGAAATACAAAGGATCATGAGAGATTACTACAAGCAACAATATGGCAATAAAATGGACAACCTGGAAGAAATGGACAAATTCTTAGAAATGCACAACCTTCTGAGACTGAACCAGGAAGAAATAGAAAGTATGGACAGACCAATCACAAGGACTGCAGTTGAAACTGTGATTAAAAATCTTCCAACAAATAAAGCCCAGGACCAGATGGCTTCACAGGCAAATTCTATCAAACATTTAGAGAAGAGCTAAAACCTATCCTTCTCAAACTCTTCCAAAATATAGCACAGGGAGGAACACTCCCAAACTCATTCGACGAGGCCACCATCACTCTGATACCAAAACCAGACAAAGATGTCACAAACAAAGAAAACTACAGGCCAATATCACTGATGAACATAGATGCAATAATTCTCAACAAAATACTAGCAAACAGAATCCAACAGCACATTAAAAGGATCATACACTATGATCAAGTGGGGTTTATCCCAAAAATGCAAGGATTCTTCAATATAGGCAAATCAATCAACGTGATACACCATATTAACAAATTGAAGGAGAAAACCATATAATCATCTCAATAGATGCAGAGAAAGCTTTTGACAAAATTCAACACCCATTTATGATAAAAATCCTCCAGAAAGTAGGCATAGAGGAAACTTTCCTCAACATAATAAAGGCCATATATGGCAAACCCACAGCCAACATCATCCTCAATGGTGAAAAACTGAAACCATTTCCACTAAGATCAGGAACAAGGCAAGGTTGCCCACTCTCACCAATATTATTCAACATAGTTTTGGAAGTTTTAGCAACAGCAATCCAAGAAAAAAAAGAAATAAAAGGACTCCAAATTGGAAACAAAGAAGTAAAGCTGTCACTGTTTGCAGATGACATGATACTATACATAGAGAATCCTAAAGATGGCACCAGAAAACTACTAGAGCTAATCAATGAATTTGATAAAGTAGCAGGATACAAAATTAATGCACAGAAATCTCTTGCATTCCTATGCAGTAGTGATGAAAAATCTGAAAATGATATTAAGAAAACACTCCAATTTACCAGTGCAACCAAAAGAATAAAATATATAGGAATAAACCTATCTAAGGAGACAAAAGACCTGTATGCAGAAAATTATAAGACACTGATGAAAGAAATTAAAGATGATACAAATAGATGGATAGATATACCATGTTCTTGGATTGGAAGAATCAATATTGTGAAAATGACTCTATTACCCAAAGCAATCTACATATTCAATGCAATCCCTATCAAACTACCACTGGCATTTTCACAGAAATAGAACAAAAAAGTTCACAATTTGTAAGGAAACACAAAAGACCCCGAATAGCAAAAGCAATCTTGAGAAAGAAAAACGAAGCTGGAGGAATCAGGCTCCCTGACTTCAGACTATACTACAAAGCTACAGTAATCAAGACAGTTTGGTACTGGCACAAAAACAGAAATATAGATCAATGGAACAAGATAGAAAGCCCAGAGGTAAACCCACACACATATTGTCACCTTATCTTTGATAAAGGCAAGAATATACAGTGCAGAAAAGACAGCCTCTTCAATAAGTGGTGCTGGGAAAATTGGACAGATACATGTAAAAGCATGAAATTAGAACACTCCCTAACAGCATACACAAAAATAAATTCAAAATGGATTAAAGACCTAAATGTAAGGTCAGACACCATCAAACTCTTAGAGGAAAACATAGGCAGAACACTCTATGACATAAATAACAGCAAGATCCTTTTTGACCCAGCTCCTAGAGAAATGGAAATAAAAACACAAATAAACAAATGGGACCTAATGAAACTTAAAAGCTTTTGCACAGCAAAGGAAACCATAAACAATATGAAAAGACAACCCCCAGAATAGGAGAAAATATTTGCAAATGAAACAACTGACAAAGGATTAATCTCCAAAACATGTAAGCAACTCATGCAGCTCAATATCAAAAAAAACAAACTACCCAATCCAAAAATGGGCAGGACACCTAAATAGACATTTCTCCAAAGAAAACATACTTTGCCAACAAACACATGAAAGAATGCTCAACATCATTAATCATCAGAGAAATGCAAATCAAAACTACAATGAGCTATCACCTCACACCACTCAGAATGGCCATCATCAAAAAATCTACAAACAATAAGTGCTGGAGAGGGTGTGGAGAAAAGGGAACCCTCTTGCATTATTGGTGGTGGGAACGTAAATTGATACAGCCACTATGGGGAACAGTATGGAGGTTCCTTAAAAAACTAAAAATAGAACTACCATACGACACTGAAATCCCACTACTGGGCATATACCCTGAGAAAACCATAATTCAAAAAGAGCCATGTGCCAAATGTTCATTGCAGCTCTTTTTACAATAGCCAGGACATGGACACAACCTAAGTGTCCATCAACAGATGAATGGAGAAAAAAGATGTGGCACATATATACGATGGAATATTACTCAGCCATAAAAAGGAAGAAAACTGAGTTATTTGTAGTGAGGTGGATGGAACTAGAGACTGTCATACAGAGTGAAGTAAGTCAGAAAGAGAAAAACAAATTCCATATGCTAACACATATATATGGAATCTGAAAAAAAAAAACAAGAAAAAAAAAATGATCAGAGGAACCTAGGGGAAAGACAGGAATAAAGATGCAGACCTACTAGAGAATGGACTTGAGGATACGGTGACGGCAAAGGGTTAGCTGGGACAAAGTGAGACAGTGGCATGGATATATATACACTACCAAACATGAAATAGGTAGCTAGTGGGAAGCAACCACATAGCACAGGGAGATCAGCTCAGTGCTTTGTGACCAGCTAGAGGGGTGGGATAGGGAGGGTGGGAGGGAGGGAGATGCAAGAGGGAAGAGATATGGGGACATATTGTATGTGTAACTGATTCACTTTGTTATAAAGCAGAAACTACCACACCATTGTAAAGCAATTATACTCCAATAAAGATTTTAAAAGAAAAAAAAAAAAGAAAATGTCCCACCAAAATGAGCAGAATGGAAATAGACAATCTACCAAAAAAGAAAGTTAACTGAATAGCATACAAATAAGATAGTCAAATTCAGTATTGATCATGGACTTACTAATTAAAATTTCAATGAGATATCACTTTTATCCACCAGTGTGGCAATTTAAAAAAAAAAAGGATAAGAACTACTGCTGGCAGAGATGTGAAGAAAAGTACACTTGCATGAGTTTCTTTTGGAAATATAAATATTAAACCATTTTTACAGAAGTATGAAGGAAAACTTACTAAATTTAAAAATAAATGTAACTGTAGTAATCCCTCTTCTGGATATCTGTCTTAAAGATATAAATGTCCTAGTTGAATACTTTAGCATATGCATGATTATTAAAGTGTTCATAGTGGGCATAAACACCCGTGAATAAATGACTATCAGTAGATTGGTTGAATAAACTATGCACACCCACAATATTGAATATTATGTAGCCAAAAAAAAATAGTTATATCAGTTGACATGGATAAATTTCCATTAGTTATTATTGAATAAGCAACACAACAACAAATGTTTTAAATTAAATTTTAAAACAAATATGCATGCTACACAGAAAATTATGTATTTCCAGTTTCATACACAAGTTTACATATTTGTAAAATGTACAACTTTCAACCATAATTTTATATGGTTAAATGAGGTGGGAAAAAAATTTGGAAAAATACAAAAATGGGCACCAGGTTTTTTTGTTTTTTGTTTTTTTGTTTGTATTTATTTATTTTTTTTTAAACATCTTTATTGAAGTATAATTGCCTTACAATGGTGTGTTAGCTTCTGCTTTATAACAAAGTGAATCAGTTATACATATACAATATGTTCCCATTTCTCTTCCCTCTTGCATCTCCCTCCCTCTCACCCTCCCCATCCCACCCCTCTAGGTGGTCACAAAGCACCGAGCTGATCTCCCTGTGCGGCTGCTTCCCACTAGCTATCTATTTTACATTTGGTAGTGGATATATGTCCATGACACTCTCTTACCCTGTCACATCTCACCCCACCCCCTCCCCATATCCTCAAGTCCATTCTCTAGTAGGTATGTGTCTTTATTCCCATCTTGCCACTACGTTCTTCATGGCCTTTTTTTTTTTTTTTCTTAGATTCCGTATATATGTGTTAGCATACTGTATTTGTTTTTCTCTTTCTGACTTACTTCACTCTGTATGACAGACTCTAACTCCATCCACCTCATTACAAATACCTCCATTTCATTTCTTTTTATGGCTGAGTAATATTCCATTGTATATATGTGCCACATCTTCTTTATCCATTCATCTGTCGATGGACATTTAGGTTGCTTCCATGTCCTGGCTATTGTAAATAGAGCTGCAATGAACATTTTGGTACATGACTCTTTTTGAACTATGGTTTTCTCAGGGTATATGCCCAGTAGTGGGATTGCTGGGTCGTATGGTAGTTCTATTTGTAGTTTTTTAAGGAACCTCCATACTGTTCTCCATAGTGGCTGTATCAATTTATATTCCCACCAACAGTGCAAGAGTGTTCCCTTTCCTCCACACCCTCTCCAGCATTTATTGTTTCTAGATTTTTTGATGATGGCCATTCTGACCGGTGTGAGATGATATCTCATTGTAGTTTTGATTTGCATTTCTCTAATGATTAATGATGTTGAGCATTCTTTCATGTGTCTGTAGGCCATCTGTATATCTTCTTTGGAGAAATGTCTATTTAGGTCTTCTGCCCATTTTTGGATTGGGTTGTTCGTTTTTTTGTTATTGAGCTGCATGAGCTGCTTGTAAATCTTGGAGATTAATCCTTTGTCAGTTGCTTCATTTGCAAATATTTTCTCCCATTCTGATGGTTGTCTTTTGGTCTTGTTTATGGTTTCCTTTGCTGTGCAAAAGCTTTTAAGTTTCATTAGGTCCCATTTGTTTATTTGTGTTCTTATTTCCATTTCTCTGGGAGCTGGGTCAAAAAGAATCTTGCTGTGATGTATGTCATAGAGTGTTCTGCCTATGTTTTCCTCTAAGAGTTTGATAGTGTCTGCCCTTACACTTAGGTCTTTAATCCATTTTGAGTTTATTTTTGTGCATGGTGTCAGGGAGTGTTCTAATTTCATACTTTTACATGTAGCTGTCCAATTTTCCCAGCACCACTTATTGAAGAGGCTGTCTTTTCTCCACTGTATATGCTTGCCTCCTTTATCAAAGATAAGGTGACCATATGTGTGTGGGTTTATCTCTGGGCTTTCTATCCTGTTCCATTGATCTATATTTCTGTTTTTGTGCCAGTACCAAACTGTCTTGATTACTGAAGCTTTGTAATATAGTCTGAAGTCAGGGAGCCTGATTCCCCCAGCTCCATTTTTCGTTCTCAAGATTGCTTTGGCTATTCGGGGTCTTTTCTGTTTCCATACAAATTGTGAAATTTTTTGTTCTAGTTCTGTGAAAAATGCCAGTGGTAGTTTGATAGGGATTGCATTGAATCTGTAGATTGCTTTGGGTAGTAGAGTCATTTTCACAATGTTGATTCTTCCAATCCAGGAACATGGTGTATCGCTCCATCTATATGTATCATCTTTAATTTCTTTCATCAGTGTCTTATAATTTTCTGCATACAGGTCTTTTGTCTCCTTAGGTAGGTTTATTCCTAGATATTTTATTCTTTTTGTTGCAATGGTAAACGGGAGTGTTTTCTTAATTTCACTTTCAGATTTTTCGTCATTAGTGTATAGAAATGCAAGAGATTTCTGTGCATTAATTTTGTATCCTGCTACTTTACCAAATTCATTGATTAGCTCTAGGAGTTTTCTGGTAGCATCTTTAGGATTCTCTATGTATAGTATCATGTCATCTGCAAATAGTGACAACTTTACTTCTTCTTTTCCGATTTGGATTCCTTTTATTTCTTTGTCTTCTCTGATTGCTGTGGCTAACACTTCCAAAACTATGTTGAATAATAGTGGTGAGAGTGGGCAACCTTGTCTTGTTCCTGATCTTAGTGGAAATGGTTTCAGTTTTGCACCATTGAGGACAATGTTGGCTGTGGGTTTGTCATATATGGCCTTTATTATGTTGAGGAAAGTTCCCTCTATGCCTACTTTCTGCAGGGCTTTTATCATAAATGGGTGTTGAATTTTGTCGAAAGCTTTCTCTGCATCTATTGAGATGATCATATGGTTTTTCTCCTTCAATTTGTTAATATGGTGTATCACATTGATTGATTTGCGTATATTGAAGAATCCTTGCATTTCTGGGATAAACCCCACTTGATCATGGTGTATGATCCTTTTAATGTGCTATTGGATTCTGTTTGCTAGTATTTTGTTGAGGATTTTTGCATCTATGTTCATCAGTGATATTGGCCTGTAGTTTTCTTTCTTTGTGACATCTTTGTCTGGTTTTGGTATCAGGGTGATGGTGGCCTCGTAGAATGAGTTTGGGAGTGTTCCTCCCTCTGCAATATTTTGGAAGAGTTTGAGAAGGATAGGTGTTAGCTCTTCTCTAAATGTTTGATAGAATTCACCTGTGAAGCCATCTGGTCCTGGGCTTTTGTTTGTTGGAAGGTTTTTAATCACAGTTTCAATTTCAGTGCTTGTGATTGGTCTGTTCATATTTTCTATTTCTTCCTGGTTCAGTCTCGGCAGTTTGTGCATTTCTAAGAATCTGTCCATTTCTTCCAGGTTGTCCATTTTATTGGCATAGAGTTGCTTGTAGTAATCTCTCATGATCTTTTGTATTTCTGCAGTGTCAGTGGTTACTTCTCCTTTTTCATTTCTAATTCTATTGATTTGAGTCTTCTCCCTTTTTCTCTTGATGAGTCTGGCTAATGGTTTATCAATTTTGTTTATCTTCTCAAAGAACCAGCTTTTAGTTTCATTGATTTTTGCTATTGTTTCCTTCATTTCTTTTTCATTTATTTCTGACCTGATCTTTATAATTTCTTTCCTTCTGCTAGCTTTGGGGTTTTTTTGTTCTTCTTTCTCTAATTGCTTTAGGTGCAAGGTTAGGTTGTTTATTCGAGATGTTTCCTGTTTCTTGAGGTAGGCTTGTATTGCTATAAACTTCCCTCTTAGCACTGCTTTTGCTGCGTCCCATAGGTTTTGGGTCGTCGTATCTCCATTGTCATTTGTTTCTAGGTATTTTTTGATTTCCCCTGTGATTTCTTCAGTGATCACTTCGTTATTAAGTAGTGTATTGTGTAGCCTCCATGTGTTTGTATTTTTTACAGATCTTTTCCTGTAATTGATATCTAGTCTCATAGCGTTGTGGTCGGAAAAGATACTTGATACGATTTCAATTTTCTTAAATTTACCGAGGCTTGATTTGTGACCCAAGATATGATCTATCCTGGAGAATGTTCCATGAGCACTTGAGAAAAATGTGTATTCTGTTGTTTTTGGGTAGAATGTCCTATAAATATCAATTAAGTCCATCTTGTTTAATGTATCATTTAAAGCT